>NC_092848.1:3815640-4049062 GCF_039878825.1 Excalfactoria chinensis | reverse complement strand
TGATCCATAATTCCTCTAAGGTGAAATCCCATTGCGGCCTTGGACTTGAGTGCATTTATTTTGCCAATACCACCTCTGAGCAGTTCCTCCTCCGCCACTGGGAAGTCATCTTTTGTCTCTAACCTGCGGGGTCTGGAACATACAAAGGGCAGTCTGAGCAGTAGAGACCGAAGCTAAGAAGGCATTTCACAGAAAGGGAATCGGTTGCACTGTGTGGTTCTCACCAGTGCTGAGAATTTATGCTCAGAATGGTAGAAATGAGCTTCTGTCGCGGAAAGGAAAATATGTAAGATGTTTCTAGTCGATGATCTGGAAAACAAAAGACACCACAATACGGAAAGGAAGAAGGAGCTCTACAAGGGCAGAGGCTCCAGAGAGAAACATGGGGAAAATCCAGTTGATTCCACGTTAGTCTGCACGTGAGATTCACTGGCTATCTTTATAGATCCTTCTTATTCTTTCTTTTTGAAAAACACTATTGATATACATATTTGCTGTTCAGTCTTTCTTGTGAGATGTGGAAAGTACTCCACACAACCTTTTAGCCCGTTCCTCGGTCCCAGGGCAAAACATGACGGAGACAAGCCAGAAAGGCAGAATTTTGCAGAAACACGAGGTGTCAAGTGGGACCGGATCGCACTCAGGAAATGGTACATCTCTTGCAAGACAGGCTCCTAAGGAAACCCGAAGGAGTGACCCAGCTGACATCATTTCCCACTTCCTGGACTCTTCTAACACATGAAATGAGTCTGATTCCCACACTGGTCCTTGTTGTGTGGGAATGCTTGGGCCTCCCTTCATGACACACAAAAGATGTCTTTGGTGTGGAATGGAAATTACACAAAGCTGGAAACATAACAGTGCTGCAAAGGAAGCCAACCACACAGTCCATATCATTAGCTGGGATGTTTGGCATTCAAGAGGTTCTTGTCAGAAAATAATCACTACTGTAAGTGACGTCTCTGGATATGAGACAGCTTCAGTCCATTATAAAAGGCAGCCAGTTCCTTAGTCTCCCATTCACAACTTGCCTCTTTCTTCTTGGGAACCAGGTAAGCGTGAGCCCCCTTCTTGTCTCTTCTGTCTTCATCGGGAGTCCTGATACTTAACAGACGTCTCAACAGCCACCAGCACTGTTCCATGACAAAACTTGGAGCTGCCTGTCTTGGTAAAGGGAAGCGGGCAGAAGTTTTCTTCTGGAGGGAAGTTGGAATTGCACTCAGGGGCTTCTGGGCTAGGGTGTAAGAAGTAGCATGATAGGCACTGGGCGCCTCTATTTGGGTCCTGGCAGGAAGAGACCAGGAAGTCGATGATCATCCCGCACAGCCTCCAACTCCCTATTCTGCATGTACGGGGTTCCCTCCTGTCGGTATGGTAGATGCATCGTGACTCTGCACATTCTCCACTCTGTCCTCTCTCCCAACAGGGTGCGTTGCCAACCCCAAGACATGTCCTGCTGCAACCCGTGTGTGGCCATGCCAGCCCTGTGGCCCCACCCCTCTGGCCAGCAGCTGCAATGAGCCCTGTGTCAGGCAGTGCCAGGACTCCACCATTGTCATTGAGCCCTCTCCCGTGGTGGTGACCCTGCCCGGACCCATCCTCAGCTCCTTCCCGCAGAACACTGCCGTCGGATCCTCCACCTCTGCTGCTGTTGGCAGCATCCTCAGCTGCCAGGGAGTGCCCATCACCTCGGAGGCTTTGACCTCTCCTGCATTTCCAACCGCTACTGTGGCAGAAGATGCCCCTGCTAAAGGTGCTGGACACTGCCCCAGACAAGGACCCCCACAACCTCAGAGCATGGCGCCGGACAGAAGAACAGACTTTGTGCTGCTCTTTTCGGAGTAGATGACCAGAACTGGCTTGCCCTGTCAGGACTGACAGAAGGGGCCAACCTGGCTTCTTTGGCTACGTGGTCATTGGCTACCACTTCTCTCTTCCACCCATTCTTTCTTTCACTTATGTCTTCTGCTCTCCACAAAATTCCCTCTGAAGGCCCCTGAAATCCTGCTGAGTGACCAGCTAGCCTCTCTCCATTGATGGGGATTTAGTTGGATGTCCCGTGGCAGCTCTGCCATGGGAAGAGGGCAACAGATTCTTCTCTGTTCCTGCTGCTCCCTGCACTTGGAATCTTCGCTTGCTCTGACATCACTTTCCTCCTTAGTCTCATTAAACATTTGCTGCATTGTGCCTCTGTATTAGTGAGTCCTTCTTTTTCAAATGGTCAGATGAGAAGTCTCTTTCTTCGATGGAAATGATCACAACTATGTAACTACCATATTTGCCAGATGGGGAGGCAACCATAGACATGCATCCTTCAGTCAAGGCCACACTGAGAGCACCCCTGTCACCACTGCGGGTGAGGGACTGTGAAAGTTAGAGTTGAATTCATGTGCGTTAGCAACTGAGTACGCATTTATTACTGTGCAAGCTAGGTTTTATACACGAGGTACAGTCGTGGCATAAGACAATTTGGTAAATAGTATATGGTGCAACGTATGGTTGGTTGCCTTCTCCCAACTACACAGTCCAAGACAATCCAGACACAGTGATAACTCATGACCCTCGCCACGGCCTAGTTCTTGTTCTTCTGCTTCAGTTGTTCATTAAGTCCTGCTAGGTTTGGATGACCACAGACTACAAACAGTTGTCAGGAAACACTCTGTGTCCAGGACACCTGTGCTTGGCATCAGAATTAGGGAAGAAGATGGACAGTAGATGGAGGTGCTCCCGAGAAAAATCCCAAGCATCACAGAATCACAGAATGACCTGGCATGGAAGGGACCTCAAGGAGAATGAAGTTCCAACCCCCCTGCCTGACAGGGCCACCAAACTTCCAGATTTACTAGATCAGGGTGCCCAAGGCCCCATCCAAACTGGCCTGGATCACCTCCATGGAAGGGGCATCCACAACCTCCCTGGGCAGCCTGTTCCAGGACCTCATCACTCTCCTAGTATAGAACTTCCCCCTTAATGTCACTCTATGGCTCTGTTCAGGCTAGATCCATGAGAAGGAAGTGGAGAGACCCACAGACCCAGGAAAGATGGGAAAGAAAATGCAGGGAGATGGGCCCAGACGAATGAAAACACAGCAACAACGTAGGTGTCATGGTTTTGTGCTGTTGCTGTCAATATTCTACATCATGTATTGACAACAACAGCACAAAACCATGACAGTAGGGGAAACAATTAGACTACTAAATATAAAGGCAAAACATCAGACTTTGCAACAAAATACAAAGGCTAATCAACCAAGTGAAATGAGAGATTGAGTTTCCAAAACCAAAGGCCTTTCTCCAATACTGTAGGCTAGAAACCAAGGGAACAGGGAGAGGAAAGAGGGCAGCTTTGTGACTCTCAGTCAGTTTTAACTTTCCCTCCAAAAAGAGGAAAACAGAAACGGAAAAATGAACTCTTTGGGAAGCTATAGTCCATCTTTCTCTTCTGAGATCAAGTGATCAGACATGTCCCCTGCAATCAGAAGAGTGTAGAGCAACAGCTATGTCAGGAAATATTCAATCCAGTAATACCCTATCATGCTTTAAGTCATTTTCAAGTAGTGGCAGTCCTTCTCCACAGGCCTACTCTCAGTGAGTTCTCTCAGACAGTGTACAAATGGGAGACTGCAATTACCCAGACACAATAACTGACACTGGGCATACAGGAATTTCAAATGTTCACATTTTTAAGCTAGTCACGATCCCTTTAGACTTTATCGATTATTCCCTCTGACACATCGTGTGCCCCATTCATCTTATTCCAGTTGGCTGTTTTGCTGAGGGTACAATCGATCACACTATCTCCATCCCAGCTTTAGTTCAGATGCACCTACTGGGAATTTCCCCAAAGTAGGCCACATGTATGTTATGCGTAGAAGATTTCATGGCCAGAGCAGGGATGGGCATCCAGGCTGAGGCCAGACCCAAGAGAGGCCTGGCTGAGGGCTCCACACACTGACTGCATTGGACCAGCAGGGACCCTCGCCAAGCCAGGAAGTAACAGAATGCCAGGCCAAACACGGGCCGTCACTGGTCAAGATTCCCATTCACGTGATGTGCTCCAGGCTCTTGGGCGCATGTCTAAGCAGAGAAACATCAAACAAGGAGAAACAGCAGCTGGTTAAAGAGTAATCACGGATTACTTCCTCAACATCAAAAGAAGCTGCCTGAAAAATGAAATCTCTGCGGTGTGCACTGGCCTCTAGAACAGTGATGGAGTCTCCCCAGCGGATTCCCATTAAAGCCATGCATTTCCCCTTTGGACTTCTGTGTGCAAACAACAAAAACAGAAACTTGGAAGGACACAGAAGAGGATGCAGCAAGTGTTTAATGAGTCAGAGTGGGGAAACGATATCACCGGAAATGAAGATGGCAAGCACGGTGAACAGCAGGTACAGAGATGAATCTGCTCCCCTGTCCTACAACGGCGTTGCCACTGCACCCGCACATACAGGCCAAGAAATGAAGAGAGGTTGCAGGTCCCTCAGTTCTGGCTTTCAGATACTACCAGAGATCTCTGAGGCAAAAAGAAAACCAAGACATTAGATAGGAAGAGGGAGAAAAAGAGAATATCGGTAGACTTTCTCCATGTTGTCAGCAAAGCCCAGGTGGCCCCGTCCTTTCTGTCTTGCAGGGCAAAAACAGCAGCACAGCATTTGTCCTACTGTCCAGTGCCATGTTGTGATTTCCAGGGGGACCTTGCCTGGGATCAGTGTCCAGCACCTTTAGCAGGGGTTGCACCTTCTGCCACAGTAGCGGTTGGAAATGCAGGAGAGGTCAAAGCCCCCCGAGGTGATGGGCACTCCCTGGCAGCTGAGGATGCTGCCAACAGCAGCGGAGGTGGAGGATCCGACAGCGGTGTTCTGCGGGAAGGAGCTGAGGATGGGTCCGGGCAGGGTCACCACCACGGGAGAGGGCTCAATGACAATGGTGGAATTCTGGCATTGCCTGACACAGGGCTCATTGCAGCTGCTGGCCAGAGGGGTGGGGCCGCAGGGCTGGCATGGCACACACGGGTTGCAGCAGGACATGTCTCGGGACTGGAGGTGCACCTGTTGGGAGAGAACCGGAAGGAAGCTGAACGTGGGGGTGTATGAGAAAGAGATTTCCAGCAAGCGATAAATGAAACAACGCCCATGCAACTCTTGCTACCTTGAGGATGTGAAGTGGTAGCCTAGGGGTTCTCAGACCCCAGATATCTATCTATCTGCAGGGGAAACCCTGCAGAAATGCCCTCCCATGCCAATCCAGCTACTTTCTCAATTGGAGTCCACAAGCTACCTACACACAGGCTCACAGTCCTGGAAAAATCTTCACTTCTCTGCCCCGTGACAAGCAGTCCCAGGATATGGCATGGAACAAAGGCATCTCTTTTATTCACTCAGATTTTCACTGAGCTGAGACCTCCTTTAGTTGAACGACAGGGACAGGAAGGAGATTCCCACTTACCTAGTTCCAAAGGAGAAGGAGGTATGAACAGTGTATGAGAGAGCAAGGAACCGGGGTCCCTTTTATAATGGACATAAGATGACCTATATCCAAAGGCACTGCTTACAGTGGTGATCATTTTCTGATGAGCTGTTCTTGTCCAGCATGCAAATCATCCCAGATAATGATATGGGTGGTCTGCCAGCTTCCTGTGCAATTCAGTTTCATTTCTGGCTTTATGCCCTGTCACTTCCTGACCGAAGGCATCTTTTAAGAGGCATGATGAAGAGAAGCCCAAGCATTTCCGCACAACAAACAGCGGTGCGGGCAACACACTCATTTCACATGCTACGGGAGTCCAGCAAAGGCAGAAGATGTCAGCCTAGATCATTCCTTTAGGTTTCTCAGGGGGACTTCTGTGAAGAGGTGTACCAGATCCAGAGTGTGACGCACTCCCTGTTGACCCTTCTCTCTGGAAAATTCTGCTGCCCTGATTTGTCCCCAGCTCTTCTCTCTCTCTGATCATGGAACGGGGCACAATCTTATGCAGAGTGGTCTCCAGACTTCAAATAAAAAAGACACAAGAGCAAACACTGTAAAAGAAGGGTTGTTTTCGTAAAAATAATATAAAGCATATAATAGAGGGAGGCACACAGGCAGCAGGTAGATACCACCTGGGTGATGAGAACGGTGATTTAGAGTAGAATGACACAGTACTATGAGAATTTTTCCCATGCTTCTCCATGTTCAGTGATCCGGATCCAGGTCTTCAGGGTTTAGGTTGGATGTTGGAGAGAAGTTTGTTAATATTAGAGTGGTGTGGTGTTGGAGCAGGCTACCCTGATAGGTTTTGGTGCCCCATCCCTGGAGGTGTAGGACCCCACATTTGATTCTCTTGAAGTTCATCAGGTTCCTCTCCCCCCAGATCTCCAGTTTTTCCCGGTCTTGCTGAATGACAACACAGCTCTCTGATGAGTCAGCCACTCATTCCAATTTCACACTGGCAGAAAGTGGGCTGAGGGGGGACTTGATGTTTCTGTCTTGCTCACTGATGATGACATTCAACAGGACCAGACCCAGTACAATCTCGAACGGAACACCACATCTTATGCACCTGTAACTAGATTCGGACCCATTTACTGTGACACTGATATCCACTCATCAGTCTGTCCTCAGCCTAACTCACTGTGCTCTCACCTATCCCACACTTCCAACGCCTTGTTACAAGGATGCAGTGTCAAATGCCTCGTTGGAGTCAAGTTACGCCAGATTCACTGCTCTCCCCTCATCTACCCAGCGAGTGATGACGTTCCAGAAGCCTATGAGGTTGCTCAAGCATCATTTTCTCTTTGGTGAATCTACGTTGACTACTTCCGATACATTTCTTTTCTGCAACTGCTTGTGCATAGCATCCACAGCAAGTTGCTCCGTCTCCTTTTCCGGGGATGGACGGGAGGCTGACTGCCCTCTGGTTTCCTGGGTCATCTTTCTTGCTCTTATTGAAAACTGGTGTGACGCTGGCTACCCCCCAGTCTTCAGGCATCTATACCACACTGCAAGTTTTGTGTTTTTTTTAAATAAAAATAAAGAACAATTTGGGTTACACTTTTATGAGATCCATAATTCCTCTAAGGTGAATCCCATTGCGGCCTTGGACTTGAGTGCATTTATTTTGCCAATACCACCTCTGAGCAGTTCCTCCTCCGCCACTGGGAAGTCATCTTTTGTCTCTAACCTGCGGGGTCTGGAACATACAAAGGGCAGTCTGAGCAGTAGAGACCGAAGCTAAGAAGGCATTTCACAGAAAGGGAATCGGTTGCACTGTGTGGTTCTCACCAGTGCTGAGAATTTATGCTCAGAATGGTAGAAATGAGCTTCTGTCGCGGAAAGGAAAATATGTAAGATGTTTCTAGTCAATGATCCGGAAAACAAAAGACACCACAATACGGAAAGGAAGAAGGAGCTCTACAAGGGCAGGAGCTCCAGAGAGAAACATGGGGAAAATCCAGTTGATTCCACGTTAGTCTGCACGTGAGATTCACTGGCTATCTTTATAGATCTTCTTATTCTTTCTTTTTGAAAAACACTATTGATATACAATTTGCTGTTCAGTCTTTCTTGTGAGATGTGGAAAGTACTCCACACAACCTTTTAGCCCGTTCCTCGGTCCCAGGGCAAAACATGAGGAGACAAGCCAGAAAGGCAGAATTTTGCAGAAACACGAGGTGTCAAGTGGGACCGGATCGCACTCAGGAAATGGTACATCTCTTGCAAGACAGGCTCCTAAGAAACCCGAAGGAGTGACCCAGCTGACATCATTTCCACTTCCTGGACTCTTCTAACACATGAAATGAGTCTGATTCCCACACTGGTCCTTGTTGTGTGGGAATGCTTGGGCCTCCCTTCATGACACACAAAAGATGTCTTTGGTGTGGAATGGAAATTACACAAAGCTGGAAACATAACAGTGCTGCAAAGGAAGCCAACACACAGTCCATATCATTAGCTGGGATGTTTGGCATTCAAGAGGTTCTTGTCAGAAAATAATCACTACTGTAAGTGACGTCTCTGGATATGAGACAGCTTCAGTCCATTATAAAAGGCAGCCCAGTTCCTTAGTCTCCCATTCACAACTTGCCTCTTTCTTCTTGGGAACCAGGTAAGCGTGAGCCCCCTTCTTGTCTCTTTCTGTCTTCATCGGGAGTCCTGATACTTAACAGACGTCTCAACAGCCACCAGCACTGTTCCATGACAAAACTTGGAGCTGCCTGTCTTGGTAAAGGGAAGCGGGCAGAAGTTTTCTTCTGGAGGGAAGTTGGAATTGCACTCAGGGGCTTCTGGGCTAGGGTGTAAGAAGTAGCATGATAGGCACTGGGCGCCTCTATTTGGGTCCTGGCAGGAAGAGACCAGGAAGTCGATGATCATCCCCGCACAGCCTCCAACTCCCTATTCTGCATGTACGGGGTTCCCTCCTGTCGGTATGGTAGATGCATCGTGACTCTGCACATTCTCCACTCTGTCCTCTCTCCCAACAGGTGCGTTGCCAACCCCAAGACATGTCCTGCTGCAACCCGTGTGTGCCATGCCAGCCCTGTGGCCCCACCCCTCTGGCCAGCAGCTGCAATGAGCCCTGTGTCAGGCAGTGCCAGGACTCCACCATTGTCATTGAGCCCTCTCCCGTGGTGGTGACCCTGCCCGGACCCATCCTCAGCTCCTTCCCGCAGAACACTGCCGTCGGATCCTCCACCTCTGCTGCTGTTGGCAGCATCCTCAGCTGCCAGGGAGTGCCCATCACCTCGGGAGGCTTTGACCTCTCCTGCATTTCCAACCGCTACTGTGGCAGAAGATGCCCCTGCTAAAGGTGCTGGACACTGCCCCAGACAAGGACCCCCACAACCTCAGAGCATGGCGCCGGACAGAAGAACAGACTTTGTGCTGCTCTTTTCGGAGTAGATGACCAGAACTGGCTTGCCCTGTCAGGACTGACAGAAGGGGCCAACCTGGCTTCTTTGGCTACGTGGTCATTGGCTACCACTTCTCTCTTCCACCCATTCTTTCTTTCACTTATGTCTTCTGCTCTCCACAAAATTCCCTCTGAAGGCCCCTGAAATCCTGCTGAGTGACCAGCTAGCCTCTCTCCATTGATGGGGATTTAGTTGGATGTCCCGTGGCAGCTCTGCCATGGGAAGAGGGCAACAGATTCTTCTCTGTTCCTGCTGCTCCCTGCACTTGGAATCTTCGCTTGCTCTGACATCACTTTCCTCCTTAGTCTCATTAAACATTTGCTGCATTGTGCCTCTGTATTAGTGAGTCCTTCTTTTTCAAATGGTCAGATGAGAAGTCTCTTTCTTCGATGGAAATGATCACAACTATGTAACTACCATATTTGCCAGATGGGGAGGCAACCATAGACATGCATCCTTCAGTCAAGGCCACACTGAGAGCACCCCTGTCACCACTGCGGGTGAGGGACTGTGAAAGTTAGAGTTGAATTCATGTGCGTTAGCAACTGAGTACGCATTTATTACTGTGCAAGCTAGGTTTTATACACGAGGTACAGTCGTGGCATAAGACAATTTGGTAAATAGTATATGGTGCAACGTATGGTTGGTTGCCTTCTCCCAACTACACAGTCCAAGACAATCCAGACACAGTGATAACTCATGACCCTCGCCACGGCCTAGTTCTTGTTCTTCTGCTTCAGTTGTTCATTAAGTCCTGCTAGGTTTGGATGACCACAGACTACAAACAGTTGTCAGGAAACACTCTGTGTCCAGGACACCTGTGCTTGGCATCAGAATTAGGGAAGAAGATGGACAGTAGATGGAGGTGCTCCCGAGAAAAATCCCAAGCATCACAGAATCACAGAATGACCTGGCATGGAAGGGACCTCAAGGAGAATGAAGTTCCAACCCCCCTGCCTGACAGGGCCACCAAACTTCCAGATTTACTAGATCAGGGTGCCCAAGGCCCCATCCAAACTGGCCTGGATCACCTCCATGGAAGGGGCATCCACAACCTCCCTGGGCAGCCTGTTCCAGGACCTCATCACTCTCCTAGTATAGAACTTCCCCCTTAATGTCACTCTATGGCTCTGTTCAGGCTAGATCCATGAGAAGGAAGTGGAGAGACCCACAGACCCAGGAAAGATGGGAAAGAAAATGCAGGGAGATGGGCCCAGACGAATGAAAACACAGCAACAACGTAGGTGTCATGGTTTTGTGCTGTTGCTGTCAATATTCTACATCATGTATTGACAACAACAGCACAAAACCATGACAGTAGGGGAAACAATTAGACTACTAAATATAAAGGCAAAACATCAGACTTTGCAACAAAATACAAAGGCTAATCAACCAAGTGAAATGAGAGATTGAGTTTCCAAAACCAAAGGCCTTTCTCCAATACTGTAGGCTAGAAACCAAGGGAACAGGGAGAGGAAAGAGAGAGCTTTGTGACTCTCAGTCAGTTTTAACTTTCCCTCCAAAAAGAGGAAAACAGAAACGGAAAAATGAACTCTTTGGGAAGCTATAGTCCATCTTTCTCTTCTGAGATCAAGTGATCAGACATGTCCCATGCAATCAGAAGAGTGTAGAGCAACAGCTATGTCAGGAAATATTCAATCCAGTAATACCCTATCATGCTTTAAGTCATTTTCAAGTAGTGGCAGTCCTTCTCCACAGGCCTACTCTCAGTGAGTTCTCTCAGACAGTGTACAAATGGGAGACTGCAATTACCCAGACACAATAACTGGCACTGGGCATACAGGAATTTCAAATGTTCACATTTTTAAGCTAGTCACGATCCCTTTAGACTTTATCGATTATTCCCTCTGACACATCGTGTGCCCCATTCATCTTATTCCAGTTGGCTGTTTTGCTGAGGGTACAATCAATCACACTATCTCCATCCCAGCTTTAGTTCAGATGCACCTACTGGGAATTTCCCCAAAGTAGGCCACATGTATGTTATGCGTAGAAGATTTCATGGCCAGAGCAGGGATGGGCATCCAGGCTGAGGCCAGACCCAAGAGAGGCCTGGCTGAGGGCTCCACACACTGACTGCATTGGACCAGCAGGGACCCTCGCCAAGCCAGGAAGTAACAGAATGCCAGGCCAAACACGGGCCGTCACTGGTCAAGATTCCCATTCACGTGATGTGCTCCAGGCTCTTGGGCGCATGTCTAAGCAGAGAAACATCAAACAAGGAGAAACAGCAGCTGGTTAAAGAGTAATCACGGATTACTTCCTCAACATCAAAAGAAGCTGCCTGAAAAATGAAATCTCTGCGGTGTGCACTGGCCTCTAGAACAGTGATGGAGTCTCCCCAGCGGATTCCCATTAAAGCCATGCATTTCCCCTTTGGACTTCTGTGTGCAAACAACAAAAACAGAAACTTGGAAGGACACAGAAGAGGATGCAGCAAGTGTTTAATGAGTCAGAGTGGGGAAACGATATCACCGGAAATGAAGATGGCAAGCACGGTGAACAGCAGGTACAGAGATGAATCTGCTCCCCTGTCCTACAACGGCGTTGCCACTGCACCCGCACATACAGGCCAAGAAATGAAGAGAGGTTGCAGGTCCCTCAGTTCTGGCTTTCAGATACTACCAGAGATCTCTGAGGCAAAAAGAAAACCAAGACATTAGATAGGAAGAGGGAGAAAAAGAGAATATCGGTAGACTTTCTCCATGTTGTCAGCAAAGCCCAGGTGGCCCCGTCCTTTCTGTCTTGCAGGGCAAAAACAGCAGCACAGCATTTGTCCTACTGTCCAGTGCCATGTTGTGATTTCCAGGGGGACCTTGCCTGGGATCAGTGTCCAGCACCTTTAGCAGGGGTTGCACCTTCTGCCACAGTAGCGGTTGGAAATGCAGGAGAGGTCAAAGCCCCCCGAGGTGATGGGCACTCCCTGGCAGCTGAGGATGCTGCCAACAGCAGCGGAGGTGGAGGATCCGACAGCGGTGTTCTGTGGGAAGGAGCTGAGGATGGGTCCGGGCAGGGTCACCACCACGGGAGAGGGCTCAATGACAATGGTGGAATTCTGGCATTGCCTGACACAGGGCTCATTGCAGCTGCTGGCCAGAGGGGTGGGGCCGCAGGGCTGGCATGGCACACACGGGTTGCAGCAGGACATGTCTCGGGACTGGAGGTGCACCTGTTGGGAGAGAACCGGAAGGAAGCTGAACGTGGGGGTGTATGAGAAAGAGATTTCCAGCAAGCGATAAATGAAACAACGCCCATGCAACTCTTGCTACCTTGAGGATGTGAAGTGGTAGCCTAGGGGTTCTCAGACCCCAGATATCTATCTATCTGCAGGGGAAACCCTGCAGAAATGCCCTCCCATGCCAATCCAGCTACTTTCTCAATTGGAGTCCACAAGCTACCTACACACAGGCTCACAGTCCTGGAAAAATCTTCACTTCTCTGCCCCGTGACAAGCAGTCCCAGGATATGGCATGGAACAAAGGCATCTCTTTTATTCACTCAGATTTTCACTGAGCTGAGACCTCCTTTAGTTGAACGACAGGGACAGGAAGGAGATTCCCACTTACCTAGTTCCAAAGGAGAAGGAGGTATGAACAGTGTATGAGAGAGCAAGGAACCGGGGTCCCTTTTATAATGGACATAAGATGACCTATATCCAAAGGCACTGCTTACAGTGGTGATCATTTTCTGATGAGCTGTTCTTGTCCAGCATGCAAATCATCCCAGATAATGATATGGGTGGTCTGCCAGCTTCCTGTGCAATTCAGTTTCATTTCTGGCTTTATGCCCTGTCACTTCCTGACCGAAGGCATCTTTTAAGAGGCATGATGAAGAGAAGCCCAAGCATTTCCGCACAACAAACAGCGGTGCGGGCAACACACTCATTTCACATGCTACGGGAGTCCAGCAAAGGCAGAAGATGTCAGCCTAGATCATTCCTTTAGGTTTCTCAGGGGGACTTCTGTGAAGAGGTGTACCAGATCCAGAGTGTGACGCACTCCCTGTTGACCCTTCTCTCTGGAAAATTCTGCTGCCCTGATTTGTCCCCAGCTCTTCTCTCTCTCTGATCATGGAACGGGGCACAATCTTATGCAGAGTGGTCTCCAGACTTCAAATAAAAAAGACACAAGAGCAAACACTGTAAAAGAAGGGTTGTTTTCGTAAAAATAATATAAAGCATATAATAGAGGGAGGCACACAGGCAGCAGGTAGATACCACCTGGGTGATGAGAACGGTGATTTAGAGTAGAATGACACAGTACTATGAGAATTTTTCCCATGCTTCTCCATGTTCAGTGATCCGGATCCAGGTCTTCAGGGTTTAGGTTGGATGTTGGAGGGAAGTTTGTTAATATTAGAGTGGTGTGGTGTTGGAGCAGGCTACCCTGATAGGTTTTGGTGCCCCATCCCTGGAGGTGTAGGACCCCACATTTGATTCTCTTGAAGTTCATCAGGTTCCTCTCCCCCCAGATCTCCAGTTTTTCCCGGTCTTGCTGAATGACAACACAGCTCTCTGATGAGTCAGCCACTCATTCCAATTTCACACTGGCAGAAAGTGGGCTGAGGGGGGACTTGATGTTTCTGTCTTGCTCACTGATGATGACATTCAACAGGACCAGACCCAGTACAATCTCGAACGGAACACCACATCTTATGCACCTGTAACTAGATTCGGACCCATTTACTGTGACACTGATATCCACTCATCAGTCTGTCCTCAGCCTAACTCACTGTGCTCTCACCTATCCCACACTTCCAACGCCTTGTTACAAGGATGCAGTGTCAAATGCCTCGTTGGAGTCAAGTTACGCCAGATTCACTGCTCTCCCCTCATCTACCCAGCGAGTGATGACGTTCCAGAAGCCTATGAGGTTGCTCAAGCATCATTTTCTCTTTGGTGAATCTACGTTGACTACTTCCGATACATTTCTTTTCTGCAACTGCTTGTGCATAGCATCCACAGCAAGTTGCTCCGTCTCCTTTTCCGGGGATGGACGGGAGGCTGACTGCCCTCTGGTTTCCTGGGTCATCTTTCTTGCTCTTATTGAAAACTGGTGTGACGCTGGCTACCCCCCAGTCTTCAGGCATCTATACCACACTGCAAGTTTTGTGTTTTTTTTAAATAAAAATAAAGAACAATTTGGGTTACACTTTTATGAGATCCATAATTCCTCTAAGGTGAATCCCATTGCGGCCTTGGACTTGAGTGCATTTATTTTGCCAATACCACCTCTGAGCAGTTCCTCCTCCGCCACTGGGAAGTCATCTTTTGTCTCTAACCTGCGGGGTCTGGAACATACATAGGGCAGTCTGAGCAGTAGAGACCGAAGCTAAGAAGGCATTTCACAGAAAGGGAATCGGTTGCACTGTGTGGTTCTCACCAGTGCTGAGAATTTATGCTCAGAATGGTAGAAATGAGCTTCTGTCGCGGAAAGGAAAATATGTAAGATGTTTCTAGTCGATGATCTGGAAAACAAAAGACACCACAATACGGAAAGGAAGAAGGAGCTCTACAAGGGCAGAGGCTCCAGAGAGAAACATGGGGAAAATCCAGTTGATTCCACGTTAGTCTGCACGTGAGATTCACTGGCTATCTTTATAGATCTTCTTATTCTTTCTTTTTGAAAAACACTATTGATATACAATTTGCTGTTCAGTCTTTCTTGTGAGATGTGGAAAGTACTCCACACAACCTTTTAGCCCGTTCCTCGGTCCCAGGGCAAAACATGAGGAGACAAGCCAGAAAGGCAGAATTTTGCAGAAACACGAGGTGTCAAGTGGGACCGGATCGCACTCAGGAAATGGTACATCTCTTGCAAGACAGGCTCCTAAGAAACCCGAAGGAGTGACCCAGCTGACATCATTTCCACTTCCTGGACTCTTCTAACACATGAAATGAGTCTGATTCCCACACTGGTCCTTGTTGTGTGGGAATGCTTGGGCCTCCCTTCATGACACACAAAAGATGTCTTTGGTGTGGAATGGAAATTACACAAAGCTGGAAACATAACAGTGCTGCAAAGGAAGCCAACACACAGTCCATATCATTAGCTGGGATGTTTGGCATTCAAGAGGTTCTTGTCAGAAAATAATCACTACTGTAAGTGACGTCTCTGGATATGAGACAGCTTCAGTCCATTATAAAAGGCAGCCCAGTTCCTTAGTCTCCCATTCACAACTTGCCTCTTTCTTCTTGGGAACCAGGTAAGCGTGAGCCCCCTTCTTGTCTCTTTCTGTCTTCATCGGGAGTCCTGATACTTAACAGACGTCTCAACAGCCACCAGCACTGTTCCATGACAAAACTTGGAGCTGCCTGTCTTGGTAAAGGGAAGCGGGCAGAAGTTTTCTTCTGGAGGGATGTTGGAATTGCACTCAGGGGCTTCTGGGCTAGGGTGTAAGAAGTAGCATG
Source organism: Excalfactoria chinensis (assembly GCF_039878825.1). NCBI lineage: Eukaryota > Metazoa > Chordata > Aves > Galliformes > Phasianidae > Excalfactoria > Excalfactoria chinensis. The sequence continues at coordinate 4,033,745 of NC_092848.1, read as the reverse complement.
ATAGGCACTGGGCGCCTCTATTTGGGTCCTGGCAGGAAGAGACCAGGAAGTCGATGATCATCCCCGCACAGCCTCCAACTCCCTATTCTGCATGTGCGGGGTTCCCTCCTGTCGGTATGGTAGATGCATCGTGACTCTGCACATTCTCCATTCTGTCCTCTCTCCCAACAGGTGCGTTGCCAACCCCAAGACATGTCCTGCTGCAACCCGTGTGTGCCATGCCAGCCCTGCGGCCCCACCCCTCTGGCCAGCAGCTGCAATGAGCCCTGTGTCAGGCAGTGCCAGGACTCCACCATTGTCATTGAGCCCTCTCCCGTGGTGGTGACCCTGCCCGGACCCATCCTCAGCTCCTTCCCGCAGAACACTGCCGTCGGATCCTCCACCTCTGCTGCTGTTGGCAGCATCCTCAGCTGCCAGGGAGTGCCCATCACCTCGGGAGGCTTTGACCTCTCCTGCATTTCCAACCGCTACTGTGGCAGAAGATGCCCCTGCTAAAGGTGCTGGACACTGCCCCAGACAAGGACCCCCACAACCTCAGAGCATGGCGCCGGACAGAAGAACAGACTTTGTGCTGCTCTTTTCGGAGTAGATGACCAGAACTGGCTTGCCCTGTCAGGACTGACAGAAGGGGCCAACCTGGCTTCTTTGGCTACGTGGTCATTGGCTACCACTTCTCTCTTCCACCCATTCTTTCTTTCACTTATGTCTTCTGCTCTCCACAAAATTCCCTCTGAAGGCCCCTGAAATCCTGCTGAGTGACCAGCTAGCCTCTCTCCATTGATGGGGATTTAGTTGGATGTCCCGTGGCAGCTCTGCTATGGGAAGAGGGCAACAGATTCTTCTCTGTTCCTGCTGCTCCCTGCACTTGGAATCTTCGCTTGCTCTGACATCACTTTCCTCCTTAGTCTCATTAAACATTTGCTGCATTGTGCCTCTGTATTAGTGAGTCCTTCTTTTTCAAATGGTCAGATGAGAAGTCTCTTTCTTCGATGGAAATGATCACAACTATGTAACTACCATATTTGCCAGATGGGGAGGCAACCATAGACATGCATCCTTCAGTCAAGGCCACACTGAGAGCACCCCTGTCACCACTGCGGGTGAGGGACTGTGAAAGTTAGAGTTGAATTCATGTGCGTTAGCAACTGAGTACGCATTTATTACTGTGCAAGCTAGGTTTTATACACGAGGTACAGTTGTGGCATAAGACAATTTGGTAAATAGTATATGGTGCAACGTATGGTTGGTTGCCTTCTCCCAACTACACAGTCCAAGACAATCCAGACACAGTGATAACTCATGACCCTCGCCACGGCCTAGTTCTTGTTCTTCTGCTTCAGTTGTTCATTAAGTCCTGCTAGGTTTGGATGACCACAGACTACAAACAGTTGTCAGGAAACACTCTGTGTCCAGGACACCTGTGCTTGGCATCAGAATTAGGGAAGAAGATGGACAGTAGATGGAGGTGCTCCCGAGAAAAATCCCAAGCATCACAGAATCACAGAATGACCTGGCATGGAAGGGACCTCAAGGAGAATGAAGTTCCAACCCCCCTGCCTGACAGGGCCACCAAACTTCCAGATTTACTAGATCAGGGTGCCCAAGGCCCCATCCAAACTGGCCTGGATCACCTCCATGGAAGGGGCATCCACAACCTCCCTGGGCAGCCTGTTCCAGGACCTCATCACTCTCCTAGTATAGAACTTCCCCCTTAATGTCACTCTATGGCTCTGTTCAGGCTAGATCCATGAGAAGGAAGTGGAGAGACCCACAGACCCAGGAAAGATGGGAAAGAAAATGCAGGGAGATGGGCCCAGACAAATGAAAACACAGCAACAACGTAGGTGTTATGGTTTTGTGCTGTTGCTGTCAATATTCTACATCATGTATTGACAACAACAGCACAAAACCATGACAGTAGGGGAAACAATTAGACTACTAAATATAAAGGCAAAACATCAGGCTTTGCAACAAAATACAAAGGCTAATCAACCAAGTGAAATGAGAGATTGAGTTTCCAAAACCAAAGGCCTTTCTCCAATACTGTAGGCTAGAAACCAAGGGAACAGGGAGAGGAAAGAGGGCAGCTTTGTGACTCTCAGTCAGTTTTAACTTTCCCTCCAAAAAGAGGAAAACAGAAACGGAAAAATGAACTCTTTGGGAAGCTATAGTCCATCTTTCTCTTCTGAGATCAAGTGATCAGACATGTCCCCTGCAATCAGAAGAGTGTAGAGCAACAGCTATGTCAGGAAATATTCAATCCAGTAATACCCTATCATGCTTTAAGTCATTTTCAAGTAGTGGCAGTCCTTCTCCACAGGCCTACTCTCAGTGAGTTCTCTCAGACAGTGTAGAAATGGGAGACTGCAATTACCCAGACACAATAACTGGCACTGGGCATACAGGAATTTCAAATGTTCACATTTTTAAGCTAGTCACGATCCCTTTAGACTTTATCGATTATTCCCTCTGACACATCGTGTGCCCCATTCATCTTATTCCAGTTGGCTGTTTTGCTGAGGGTACAATCAATCACACTATCTCCATCCCAGCTTTAGTTCAGATGCACCTACTGGGAATTTCCCCAAAGTAGGCCACATGTATGTTATGCGTAGAAGATTTCATGGCCAGAGCAGGGATGGGCATCCAGGCTGAGGCCAGACCCAAGAGAGGCCTGGCTGAGGGCTCCACACACTGACTGCATTGGACCAGCAGGGACCCTCGCCAAGCCAGGAAGTAACAGAATGCCAGGCCAAACACGGGCCGTCACTGGTCAAGATTCCCATTCACGTGATGTGCTCCAGGCTCTTGGGCGCATGTCTAAGCAGAGAAACATCAAACAAGGAGAAACAGCAGCTGGTTAAAGAGTAATCACGGATTACTTCCTCAACATCAAAAGAAGCTGCCTGAAAAATGAAATCTCTGCGGTGTGCACTGGCCTCTAGAACAGTGATGGAGTCTCCCCAGCGGATTCCCACTAAAGCCATGCATTTCCCCTTTGGACTTCTGTGTGCAAACAACAAAAACAGAAACTTGGAAGGACACAGAAGAGGATGCAGCAAGTGTTTAATGAGTCAGAGTGGGGAAACGATATCACCGGAAATGAAGATGGCAAGCACGGTGAACAGCAGGTACAGAGATGAATCTGCTCCCCTGTCCTACAACGGCGTTGCCACTGCACCCGCACATACAGGCCAAGAAATGAAGAGAGGTTGCAGGTCCCTCAGTTCTGGCTTTCAGATACTACCAGAGATCTCTGAGGCCAAAAGAAAACCAAGACATTAGATAGGAAGAGGGAGAAAAAGAGAATATCGGTAGACTTTCTCCATGTTGTCAGCAAAGCCCAGGTGGCCCCGTCCTTTCTGTCTTGCAGGGCAAAAACAGCAGCACAGCATTTGTCCTACTGTCCAGTGCCATGTTGTGATTTCCAGGGGGACCTTGCCTGGGATCAGTGTCCAGCACCTTTAGCAGGGGTTGCACCTTCTGCCACAGTAGCGGTTGGAAATGCAGGAGAGGTCAAAGCCCCCCGAGGTGATGGGCACTCCCTGGCAGCTGAGGATGCTGCCAACAGCAGCGGAGGTGGAGGATCCGACAGCGGTGTTCTGCGGGAAGGAGCTGAGGATGGGTCCGGGCAGGGTCACCACCACGGGAGAGGGCTCAATGACAATGGTGGAATTCTGGCATTGCCTGACACAGGGCTCATTGCAGCTGCTGGCCAGAGGGGTGGGGCCGCAGGGCTGGCATGGCACACACGGGTTGCAGCAGGACATGTCTCGGGACTGGAGGTGCACCTGTTGGGAGAGAACCGGAAGGAAGCTGAACGTGGGGGTGTATGAGAAAGAGATTTCCAGCAAGCGATAAATGAAACAACGCCCATGCAACTCTTGCTACCTTGAGGATGTGAAGTGGTAGCCTAGGGGTTCTCAGACCCCAGATATCTATCTATCTGCAGGGGAAACCCTGCAGAAATGCCCTCCCATGCCAATCCAGCTACTTTCTCAATTGGAGTCCACAAGCTACCTACACACAGGCTCACAGTCCTGGAAAAATCTTCACTTCTCTGCCCCGTGACAAGCAGTCCCAGGATATGGCATGGAACAAAGGCATCTCTTTTATTCACTCAGATTTTCACTGAGCTGAGACCTCCTTTAGTTGAACGACAGGGACAGGAAGGAGATTCCCACTTACCTAGTTCCAAAGGAGAAGGAGGTATGAACAGTGTATGAGAGAGCAAGGAACCGGGGTCCCTTTTATAATGGACATAAGATGACCTATATCCAAAGGCACTGCTTACAGTGGTGATCATTTTCTGACGAGCTGTTCTTGTCCAGCATGCAAATCATCCCAGATAATGATATGGGTGGTCTGCCAGCTTCCTGTGCAATTCAGTTTCATTTCTGGCTTTATGCCCTGTCACTTCCTGACCGAAGGCATCTTTTAAGAGGCATGATGAAGAGAAGCCCAAGCATTTCCGCACAACAAACAGCGGTGCGGGCAACACACTCATTTCACATGCTACGGGAGTCCAGCAAAGGCAGAAGATGTCAGCCTAGATCATTCCTTTAGGTTTCTCAAGGGGACTTCTGTGAAGAGGTGTACCAGATCCAGAGTGTGACGCACTCCCTGTTGACCCTTCTCTCTGGAAAATTCTGCTGCCCTGATTTGTCCCCAGCTCTTCTCTCTCTCTGATCATGGAACGGGGCACAATCTTATGCAGAGTGGTCTCCAGACTTCAAATAAAAAAGACACAAGAGCAAACACTGTAAAAGAAGGGTTGTTTTCGTAAAAATAATATAAAGCATATAATAGAGGGAGGCACACAGGCAGCAGGTAGATACCACCTGGGTGATGAGAACGGTGATTTAGAGTAGAATGACACAGTACTATGAGAATTTTTCCCATGCTTCTCCATGTTCAGTGATCCGGATCCAGGTCTTCAGGGTTTAGGTTGGATGTTGGAGGGAAGTTTGTTAATATTAGAGTGGTGTGGTGTTGGAGCAGGCTACCCTGATAGGTTTTGGTGCCCCATCCCTGGAGGTGTAGGACCCCACATTTGATTCTCTTGAAGTTCATCAGGTTCCTCTCCCCCCAGATCTCCAGTTTTTCCCGGTCTTGCTGAATGACAACACAGCTCTCTGATGAGTCAGCCACTCATTCCAATTTCACACTGGCAGAAAGTGGGCTGAGGGGGGACTTGATGTTTCTGTCTTGCTCACTGATGATGACATTCAACAGGACCAGACCCAGTACAATCTCGAACGGAACACCACATCTTATGCACCTGTAACTAGATTCGGACCCATTTACTGTGACACTGATATCCACTCATCAGTCTGTCCTCAGCCTAACTCACTGTGCTCTCACCTATCCCACACTTCCAACGCCTTGTTACAAGGATGCAGTGTCAAATGCCTCGTTGGAGTCAAGTTACGCCAGATTCACTGCTCTCCCCTCATCTACCCAGCGAGTGATGACGTTCCAGAAGCCTATGAGGTTGCTCAAGCATCATTTTCTCTTTGGTGAATCTACGTTGACTACTGTTGTATTAGGCATCAGCGAGATCTCGTGCTGTAACGCGATAGGTCTTCCCATGCTCAGTAATGCATATGTATTAGATGAAATAGGAGCCCTATATAAGGGACTCACGAGGTTAATTAAACGCCATTTTACCACCCACCACATTGGTGTAAGCAGTGCGTAACTTGGCCACGGGGCCGTCGGAAGCACATTACAAAGGACGTGATTCTTTAAGGTTACTTGATTAAGGTAACATTTGGTGCCCTCTCTGAGGCACGTCCTGGGGGTAGTGTGCGACGGCTAACTGCGTGGCGGACGCAAGTCCTACGGTTAGATCCCGTAGAAGCGCCTCGGTGGGCGGAAATTGAAGCAGCTGATGTTCTACCTGCGGTTCGGTCGTAAGAAAACGAGGACCGTGGAAGACTGCGGGACTACAGGTCTCGAGTATATACAAAGGGTGCAAGGACGTACGGTGTCGCGCACCAGAAAAAACAATGGATTCCGTCATTAAGGTAGTATCACGAGTTTGTAAAACTCACTGCGTTAGAAATGTTCCTTCTAAGAAGGATATAGCTGCCGTCATCTCCTGTTTGGAGGTGGCGCAGATTTTACCCTCCCCTAGTAATCTGCTCGATTCGGAGCGGTGGGATTCTTTCACCGCTGCCATGCTCCATAGAGCAATGCACGAGTATAAAGCGGAGGAGTTAAAAACCTGGGGTTTGGTCCTGGGTGCTCTTAAAGCCGCTAAGGAGGAGAAACAAGTCCAGGCCATCGCGACTGGGGTTTTTGGTCTGGATACTGGGACGTCCGGGGTCCCGGGGGGTGCGGAGGAATCGCTTTCTGGCGGCGACTCTGCACCCAAAATGGCGCCGGCCACGCCGGCCGTTTTCACAATGGCCATGGCCGCGCCCGAAACAACTCCGGAAGAGAAGGCGGAAGTTGTGTCATCTGGGGAGGCGCCACCATATTATCCCCGCCTATACCCCTCTTTGCAAAGCTTTTACTCGCCTGAGGGGGATGGAATTTGTCCGAGGGAGGGAGAGTCGTGTGGGGAGGCGCGCCGTGGAGGCGTTGAGCCACCCCCAGACCCACCTCCGGAGGAGGGATCTCGTCCCGAGAAGGGTGAGAAAAAAGCGGAGGAAAGAAAATTGCCTATCCCCACCCCGTTTGTCTTATCTCCCGAGGAGGGGGAGGAGAGAGGGGTGGAGAGAAAGGAATTGCCTGCCCCCACCCTGCCGGTCCCGTTTCCCCAGAAGGGGGAGGAGAGAGGGACGGAAAGAAAGGAAATGCCTACCCCTGCCCTGTCGGTCCCGCCTCCCCAGAAGGGGGAGGAAAAAGAGGAGGAACGAAAGGTTCCGCCTACCCCCACCCAATTGGTCGCGTCTCCCCGGAGGAGGGAGGAGCGAGAGGATTCTCGCAAGCCCACCGATTGGTCGGATATCCGTGAATCAATGAGAGGGTTGGGGCTTAAGGAACGGGACTGGGCGGTGTTTTGATGGGAACCCGCCAGCCGCAACCGCGAAGTGACTCTTCAGGAAAGAAGAAAGGAACAGATAAAGAACCACTGCTTGTACCTACGAGAAGGACATTTGTTGTATCGCTTGTTGTGTGTTTTTATGTATTTGTGTTTGTTACAGGGGGAGAGGGTGCTCATCTCATGTCACAACCAGAAAATATTTGGGTCACATGGTCTAATCGAACTGGGCAGAAAGATTTCTGCCTGAGTTTACAGTCAGCCTCATCACCGTTTAGTACATGCCTTATTGGTGTACCCAGGTGGGACCCAGAGGAGTTTAACGGATATGTGCGAAAGAACAAATGCGAGAAAGATGCAGTGAGCACAGTTTTCTTTATGAAGGCGTTTGAGTCTAACTTCACTCATTGGGCCAGAATGTCTGCATGCCTTATTAGATCTTTGAATACCTCCCTACCATGGGATCCACCAGAGTTGCAGCTGCTTGGATCCCAATCAGTCGGTAATGTAACATGGAATAAGAAAACTCAGAAGTGGGAACGTCCAGTTAGATGTCTATATTTTTCGGGTTTTAAGACACCGGGTCAATTGTCTAATCATAAGGTATGGCAGGGCCTGCTTGGGAATAGGACACCATTACAGAGAAGAATTGGATCCGAAACTTTCACTTTAGTTAACCCCATTCGATATGACACATATAGGTTGTTAGGGGCATATTGTGGTTTTTCTGCTGAAAGGGTGGAGGGATTCTCTCGTCCTTGTTCCGGGGATGGCTCCGAGAATGCATTTGCAGACCATTGCATAAAGGAGGGTGGGAATTGGCTCTCTTACAATCAGAAGCATGTGGTACGTCATCCTAACGGGTCCAACTATAATATCTCATGCTATTGGGGTCCTGACAATCTAGCATGCTCTGGTTGTTGTGCTCGGAAGGAACCTTTGACTGGGGAAGGATTATGGAGCAATGGTACAGCCAAAGCTCTTCCTAAGGGTATATTCTTGATATGTGGGGATAGAGCTTGGCAAGGGATACCAAAGAATCCAGTTGGGGGTCCGTGTTATTTGGGAAAATTGACACTGTTGGCTCCCAATCATTCTGCGGTGATTAATGTTATGAAAAGCATGGTTCGAGTGCAACGCCAGAAACGATCAATAAAAAATCTGGATCGGGATTGTGGGGATGAGGTTCAGTTGTGGGGTCCCACAGCCAGAATCTTTGCGTCAATCTTAGCCCCAGGAGTAGCTGCAGCCCAGGCGCTGAGAGAAATTGAGAGATTGGCTTGTTGGCCTGCGAAAGAAGCTAATGTCACCACAATGGTCTTGTCGGAACTCCTGATGGACATTAATAACATCAGACATGCTGTTCTCCAGAACAGAGCTGCGATAGACTTTCTACTACTGGCCCAAGGGCACGGATGCAAGGACTTTGAAGGGATGTGCTGCTTCAATCTGAGCGACCACAGTGATTCAATTCATAAGAAGTTGGAGTGGATGCAAGAGCATACCAAGAAAATTGCAATTGATGATGCATTCGGCAGCTGGCTGGATGGACTATTTGGTAATATTGGCCCATGGCTTAAACAGTTTCTTAAAGTATTAATTATAGGGATTTTAGTTTTCTTAGCTTTAATGATTTGCCTACCTTGTGTGTTTCAATGTATCCAGGGTTGTTTACAGCGTATGATAGAAAGAATATTTAATGACAAAATGGAGTGCCAACGGATATATGATAAGCTTTAAGAAGAAGAAGGAACTGTATAGACCCAAGATGCCTTGGATATAATAATTAGAAAACCACTAATATTATTAGACATTGCACTACCTACCTCTGCATGAATTGTAGCTTGTCTACCTCACCTTTTAGATAACTTATATATTTTAGATTTATATGGAGACTAACATTTTTATATATTAGGTTTAGGACTAGCGTTCGCGTTGTAACGGGACATGACTTTATTGAGCATGGGGAGGGGGAAATGTTGTATTAGGCATCAGCGAGATCTCGTGCTGTAACGCGATAGGTCTTCCCATGCTCAGTAATGCATATGTATTAGATGAAATAGGAGCCCTATATAAGGGACTCACGAGGTTAATTAAACGCCATTTTACCACCCACCACATTGGTGTAAGCAGTGCGTAACTTGGCCACGGGGCCGTCGGAAGCACATTACAAAGGACGTGATTCTTTAAGGTTACTTGATTAAGGTAACAGACTACTTCCGATACATTTCTTTTCTGCAACTGCTTGTGCATAGCATCCACAGCAAGTTGCTCCGTCTCCTTTTCCGGGGATGGACGGGAGGCTGACTGCCCTCTGGTTTCCTGGGTCATCTTTCTTGCTCTTATTGAAAACTGGTGTGACGCTGGCTACCCCGCAGTCTTCAGGCATCTATACCACAATGCAAGTTTTTTTTTTTTTTTTAATGAAAATAAAGAACAATTTGGGTTACACTTTTATGAGATCCATAATTCCTCTAAGGTGAATCCCATTGCGGCCTTGGACTTGAGTGCATTTATTTTGCCAATACCACCTCTGAGCAGTTCCTCCTCCGCCACTGGGAAGTCATCTTTTGTCTCTAACCTGCGGGGTCTGGAACATACAAAGGGCAGTCTGAGCAGTAGAGACTGAAGCAATGAAGGCATTTCACAGAAATGGAATTGGTTGCACTGTGTGGTTCTCACCAGTGCTGAGAATTTATGCTCAGAATGGTAGAAATGAGCTTCTGTCGCGGAAAGGAAAATATGTAAGATGTTTCTAGTCAATGATCCGGAAAACAAAAGACACCACAATACGGAAAGGAAGAAGGAGCTCAACAAGGGCAGGAGCTCCAGAGAGAAACATGGGGAAAATCCAGTTGATTCCACGTTAGTCTGCACGTAAGATTCACTGGCTATCTTTATAGATCTTCTTATTCTTTCTTTTTGAAAAACACTATTGATATACAATTTGCTGTTCAGTCTTTCTTGTGAGATGTGGAAAGTACTCCACACAACCTTTTAGCCCGTTCCTCGGTCCCAGGGCTAAACATGAGGAGACAAGCCAGAAAGGCAGAATTTTGCAGAAACAGGAGGTGTCAAGTGGGGCCGGATCGCACTCAGGAAATGGTACATCTCTTGCAAGACAGGCTCCTAAGAAACCCGAAGGAGTGACCCAGCTGACATCATTTCCACTTCCTGGACTCTTCTAACACATGAAATGAGTCTGATTCCCTCTCTGGTCCTTGTTGTGTGGGAATGCTTGGGCCTCCCTTCATGACACACAAAAGATGTCTTTGGTGTGGAATGGAAATTACACAAAGCTGGAAACATAACAGTGCTGCAAAGGAAGCCAACACACAGTCCATATCATTAGCTGGGATGTTTGGCATTCAAGAGGTTCTTGTCAGAAAATAATCACTACTGTAAGTGACGTCTCTGGATATGAGACAGCTTCAGTCCATTATAAAAGGCAGCCCAGTTCCTTAGTCTCCCATTCACAACTTGCCTCTTTCTTCTTGGGAACCAGGTAAGCGTGAGCCCCCTTCTTGTCTCTTTCTGTCTTCATCGGGAGTCCTGATACTTAACAGACGTCTCAACAGCCACCAGCACTGTTCCATGACAAAACTTGGAGCTGCCTGTCTTGGTAAAGGGAAGCGGGCAGAAGTTTTCTTCTGGAGGGATGTTGGAATTGCACTCAGGGGCTTCTGGGCTAGGGTGTAAGAAGTAGCATGATAGGCACTGGGCGCCTCTATTTGGGTCCTGGCAGGAAGAGACCAGGAAGTCGATGATCATCCCCGCACAGCCTCCAACTCCCTATTCTGCATGTGCGGGGTTCCCTCCTGTCGGTATGGTAGATGCATCGTGACTCTGCACATTCTCCACTCTGTCCTCTCTCCCAACAGGTGCGTTGCCAACCCCAAGACATGTCCTGCTGCAACCCGTGTGTGCCATGCCAGCCCTGCGGCCCCACCCCTCTGGCCAGCAGCTGCAATGAGCCCTGTGTCAGGCAGTGCCAGGACTCCACCATTGTCATTGAGCCCTCTCCCGTGGTGGTGACCCTGCCCGGACCCATCCTCAGCTCCTTCCCGCAGAACACTGCCGTCGGATCCTCCACCTCTGCTGCTGTTGGCAGCATCCTCAGCTGCCAGGGAGTGCCCATCACCTCGGGAGGCTTTGACCTCTCCTGCATTTCCAACCGCTACTGTGGCAGAAGATGCCCCTGCTAAAGGTGCTGGACACTGCCCCAGACAAGGACCCCCACAACCTCAGAGCATGGCGCCGGACAGAAGAACAGACTTTGTGCTGCTCTTTTCGGAGTAGATGACCAGAACTGGCTTGCCCTGTCAGGACTGACAGAAGGGGCCAACCTGGCTTCTTTGGCTACGTGGTCATTGGCTACCACTTCTCTCTTCCACCCATTCTTTCTTTCACTTATGTCTTCTGCTCTCCACAAAATTCCCTCTGAAGGCCCCTGAAATCCTGCTGAGTGACCAGCTAGCCTCTCTCCATTGATGGGGATTTAGTTGGATGTCCCGTGGCAGCTCTGCCATGGGAAGAGGGCAACAGATTCTTCTCTGTTCCTGCTGCTCCCTGCACTTGGAATCTTCGCTTGCTCTGACATCACTTTCCTCCTTAGTCTCATTAAACATTTGCTGCATTGTGCCTCTGTATTAGTGAGTCCTTCTTTTTCAAATGGTCAGATGAGAAGTCTCTTTCTTCGATGGAAATGATCACAACTATGTAACTACCATATTTGCCAGATGGGGAGGCAACCATAGACATGCATCCTTCAGTCAAGGCCACACTGAGAGCACCCCTGTCACCACTGCGGGTGAGGGACTGTGAAAGTTAGAGTTGAATTCATGTGCGTTAGCAACTGAGTACGCATTTATTACTGTGCAAGCTAGGTTTTATACACTAGGTACAGTCGTGGCATAAGACAATTTGGTAAATAGTATATGGTGCAACGTATGGTTGGTTGCCTTCTCCCAACTACACAGTCCAAGACAATCCAGACACAGTGATAACTCATGACCCTCGCCACGGCCTAGTTCTTGTTCTTCTGCTTCAGTTGTTCATTAAGTCCTGCTAGGTTTGGATGACCACAGACTACAAACAGTTGTCAGGAAACACTCTGTGTCCAGGACACCTGTGCTTGGCATCAGAATTAGGGAAGAAGATGGACAGTAGATGGAGGTGCTCCCAAGAAATATACCAAGAAATATCAGTTGTGCCAGAACCAGTAGTGCCGAACACCTACTCAGACTTTCCTTTACAAATGTCAGGGTCTATGAATCTCTCCTGGAAGGGTGCATGTTTCTTGTAACAATAGATTCTGGGCACGTCATGACAAAACTTTTTGCAATATGGCTTCATTTCTGTCCTTCTCCATGCTGATAGAACAGATGAACGTACACCCAGGCCCATAATCAGTAATTCCCAGTGGAGCAAGTACAATAGCCAAGAGAAGTAATTGAGAGATCTGGAGGTGATTGGCTCAGGCAAAAGGGAGTTCTATCAGCTCTGCATTTATCTGTCCAGCCCAGAGAACCTGATTCTCTTCCAAGACTCCCCAGGGATCCTGAGGTGTGTTCCAACATCCTAGGGGCAGTAGGATGTTCTGTATGGTAGGAGGAGATGTAAACCCCTGTCCAGTTTTGACCACAATGCTCTTGGGACAGAGCAGAGAGGTACCAAGCTGAGGGATTCCATACGTGTGCGGAGGCTGTAGATCTCTCAACAGTGTTAAGTGGGATGGAGTTTAGCATAAGTCCAGGCAAGATCCCCAGCCAAGAGGAGGGCTCCGTGATGGTGGAGTCCTGGCACACAGGGATCACTGCTGATGCTGTCCAGAGGGGTCTGGCTGTAGGGCTGGCATGAGTGGCCCTGGTTACAGCAGGTCTATTCATTCATCTGGACTTGCACCTGCAGGGGGAGGGGGGAGAGAGGAAGCAGAAAACTGCATCGCTGAATCTTACAACCCTTTCCGTTGCGATGTTCCCTTAATGGTCTTCTTACCAAACTCTGAAAGTTAGAATAATTAACGTCACAGTGTGGCCTTGTTCAGATTACATCCAATTGAAGGAAGTGAAGAGATCCAGGGACTCAGGCCGTGGAAAAGGGGGAAAGATCTGAAAGAAAATGCAGGGAGATGAGCCTAGACGAAAAAGAACACAGCAATAGCTTAGGGGAAACAATTAGATTACTAAATATAAATGCAAAACATCAGACTATGCAACACAATACCAAATGAAATGAGAGAGTGAGTTTCCAAAACCAAAGGCCTTTCTCCAATACTGTAGGCTAAAAAACAAGGGAACAGTGAGAGAAAAGAAAGCAGCTTTGTGACTCTTAGTCAGTTTTAGCTTTCCCTCCAATAAGAGGAAAACAGAAATGGAAAAATGAAGACTTTGAGAAGTTATAATCCATTTTTCTCTTCTGAGATCAAGTGACCAGACATGTCCCATGCAAACAGAAGAGTGTAGAGCAACAGCTATGTCACGAAATATTCAATCCAATAATACCCTATCATGCTTTAAGTCATTTTCAAGTAGTGGCAGTCCTTCTCCACAGGCCTACTCTCAGTGAGTTCTCTCAGACAGTGTACAAATGGGAGACTGCAATTACCCAGACACAATAACTGGCACTGGGCATACAGGAATTTCAAATGTTCACATTTTTAAGCTAGTCACGATCCCTTTAGACTTTATCGATTATTCCCTCTGACACATCGTGTGCCCCATTCATCTTATTCCAGTTGGCTGTTTTGCTGAGGGTACAATCGATCACACTATCTCCATCCCAGCTTTAGTTCAGATGCACCTACTGGGAATTTCCCCAAAGTAGGCCACATGTATGTTATGCGTAGAAGATTTCATGGCCAGAGCAGGTATGGGCATCCAGGCTGAGGCCAGACCCAAGAGAGGCCTGGCTGAGGGCTCCACACACTGACTGCATTGGACCAGCAGGGACCCTCGCCAAGCCAGGAAGTAACAGAATGCCAGGCCAAACACGGGCTGTCACTGGTCAAGATTCCCATTCACGTGATGTGCTCCAGGCTCTTGGGCGCATGTCTAAGCAGAGAAACATCAAACAAGGAGAAACAGCAGCTGGTTAAAGAGGAATCATGGATTACTTCCTCAACATCAAAAGAAGCTGCCTGAAAAAGGAAATCTCTGCGGTGTGCACTGGCCTCTAGAACAGTGATGGAGTCTCCCCAGCGGATTCCCACTAAAGCCATGCATTTCCCCTTTGGACTTCTGTGTGCAAACAACAAAAACAGAAACTCGGAAGGACACAGAAGAGGATGCAGCAAGTGTTTAATGAGTCAGAGTGGGGAAACGATATCACCGGAAATGAAGATGGCAAGCACGGTGAACAGCAGGTACAGAGATGAATCTGCTCCCCTGTCCTACAACGGCGTTGCCACTGCACCCGCACATACAGGCCAAGAAATGAAGAGAGGTTGCAGGTCCCTCAGTTCTGGCTTTCAGATACTACCAGAGATCTCTGAGGCAAAAAGAAAACCAAGACATTAGATAGGAAGAGGGAGAAAAAGAGAATATCGGTAGACTTTCTCCATGTTGTCAGCAAAGCCCAGGTGGCCCCGTCCTTTCTGTCTTGCAGGGCAAAAACAGCAGCACAGCATTTGTCCTACTGTCCAGTGCCATGTTGTGATTTCCAGGGGGACCTTGCCTGGGATCAGTGTCCAGCACCTTTAGCAGGGGTTGCACCTTCTGCCACAGTAGCGGTTGGAAATGCAGGAGAGGTCAAAGCCCCCCGAGGTGATGGGCACTCCCTGGCAGCTGAGGATGCTGCCAACAGCAGCGGAGGTGGAGGATCCGACGGCGGTGTTCTGCGGGAAGGAGCTGAGGATGGGTCCGGGCAGGGTCACCACCACGGGAGAGGGCTCAATGACAATGGTGGAGTTCTGGCATTGCCTGACACAGGGCTCATTGCAGCTGCTGGCCAGAGGGGTGGGGCCGCAGGGCTGGCATGGCACACACGGGTTGCAGCAGGACATGTCTTGGGGTTGGCAACGCACCTGTTGGGAGAGAACCGGAAGGAAGCTGAACGTGGGGGTGTATGAGAAAGAGATTTCCAGCAAGCGATAAATGAAACAACGCCCATGCACTCTTGCTACCTTGAGGATGTGAAGTGGTAGCCTAGGGGTTCTCAGACCCCAGATATCTATCTATCTGCAGGGGAAACCCTGCAGAAATGCCCTCCCATGCCAATCCAGCTACTTTCTCAATTGGAGTCCACAAGCTACCTACACACAGGCTCACAGTCCTGGAAAAATCTTCACTTCTCTGCCCCGTGACAAGCAGTCCCAGGATATGGCATGGAACAAAGGCATCTCTTTTATTCACTCAGATTTTCACTGAGCTGAGACCTCCTTTAGTTGAACGACAGGGACAGGAAGGAGATTCCCACTTACCTAGTTCCAAAGGAGAAGGAGGTATGAACAGTGTATGAGAGAGCAAGGAACCGGGGTCCCTTTTATAATGGACATAAGATGACCTATATCCAAAGGCACTGCTTACAGTGGTGATCATTTTCTGACGAGCTGTTCTTGTCCAGCATGCAAATCATCCCAGATAATGATATGGGTGGTCTGCCAGCTTCCTGTGCAATTCAGTTTCATTTCTGGCTTTATGCCCTGTCACTTCCTGACCGAAGGCATCTTTTAAGAGGCATGATGAAGAGAAGCCCAAGCATTTCCGCACAACAAACAGCGGTGCGGGCAACACACTCATTTCACATGCTACGGGAGTCCAGCAAAGGCAGAAGATGTCAGCCTAGATCATTCCTTTAGGTTTCTCAAGGGGACTTCTGTGAAGAGGTGTACCAGATCCAGAGTGTGACGCACTCCCTGTTGACCCTTCTCTCCGGAAAATTCCGCTGCCCTGATTTGTCCCCAGCTCTTTTCTCTCTCTGATCATGGAACGGGGCACAATCTTATGCAGAGTGGTCTCCAGACTTCAAATAAAAAAGACACAAGAGCAAAAACTGTAAAAGGGGGGCTGTTTTCGTAAAAATAATATAAAGCATATAATAGAGGGAGGCACACAGGCAGCAGGTAGATACCACCTGGGTGATGAGTGGTGTGGTGTTGGAGCAGGCTGCCCTAATAAGTTTTGGTGCCCCATCCCTGGAGGTGTAGGACCCCACATTTGATTCTCTTGAAGTTCATCAGGTTCCTCTCCCCCCAGATCTCCAGTTTTTCCCGGCCTTGCTGAATGACAACACAGCTCTCTGATGAGTCAGCCACTCATTCCAATTTCACACTGGCAGAAAGTGGGCTGAGGGGGGACTTGATGTTTCTGTCTTGCTCACTGATGATGACATTCAACAGGACCAGACCCAGTACAATCTCGAACGGAACACCACATCTTATGCACCTGTAACTAGATTCGGACCCATTTACTGTGACACTGATATCCACTCATCAGTCTGTCCTCAGCCTAACTCACTGTGCTCTCACCTATCCCACACTTCCAACGCCTTGTTACAAGGATGCAGTGTCAAATGCCTCGTTGGAGTCAAGTTACGCCAGATTCACTGCTCTCCCCTCATCTACCCAGCGAGTGATGACGTTCCAGAAGCCTATGAGGTTGCTCAAGCATCATTTTCTCTTTGGTGAATCTATGTTGACTACTTCCGATACATTTCTTTTCTGCAACTGCTTGTGCATAGCATCCACAGCAAGTTGCTCCGTCTCCTTTTCCAGGGATGGACGGGAGGCTGACTGCCCTCTGGTTTCCTGGGTCATCTTTCTTGCTCTTATTGAAAACTGGTGTGACGCTGGCTACCCCGCAGTCTTCAGGCATCTATACCACAATGCAAGTTTTTTTTTTTTAATGAAAATAAAGAACAATTTGGGTTGCACTTTTATGAGATCCATAATTCCTCTAAGGTGAATCCCATTGCGGCCTTGGACTTGAGTGCATTTATTTTGCCAATACCACCTCTGAGCAGTTCCTCCTCCGCCACTGGGAAGTCATCTTTTGTCTCTAACCTGCGGGGTCTGGAACATACAAAGGGCAGTCTGAGCAGTAGAGACCGAAGCAATGAAGGCATTTCACAGAAATGGAATTGGTTGCACTGTGTGGTTCTCACCAGTGCTGAGAATTTATGCTCAGAATGGTAGAAATGAGCTTCTGTCGCGGAAAGGAAAATATGTAAGATGTTTCTAGTCAATGATCCGGAAAACAAAAGACACCACAATACGGAAAGGAAGAAGGAGCTCTACAAGGGCAGGAGCTCCAGAGAGAAACATGGGGAAAATCCAGTTGATTCCACGTTAGTCTGCACGTGAGATTCACTGGCTATCTTTATAGATCTTCTTATTCTTTCTTTTTGAAAAACACTATTGATATACAATTTGCTGTTCAGTCTTTCTTGTGAGATGTGGAAAGTACTCCACACAACCTTTTAGCCCGTTCCTCGGTCCCAGGGCTAAACATGAGGAGACAAGCCAGAAAGGCAGAATTTTGCAGAAACAGGAGGTGTCAAGTGGGGCCGGATCGCACTCAGGAAATGGTACATCTCTTGCAAGACAGGCTCCTAAGAAACCCGAAGGAGTGACCCAGCTGACATCATTTCCACTTCCTGGACTCTTCTAACACATGAAATGAGTCTGATCCCCTCTCTGGTCCTTGTTGTGTGGGAATGCTTGGGCCTCCCTTCATGACACACAAAAGATGTCTTTGGTGTGGAATGGAAATTACACAAAGCTGGAAACATAACAGTGCTGCAAAGGAAGCCAACACACAGTCCATATCATTAGCTGGGATGTTTGGCATTCAAGAGGTTCTTGTCAGAAAATAATCACTACTGTAAGTGACGTCTCTGGATATGAGACAGCTTCAGTCCATTATAAAAGGCAGCCCAGTTCCTTAGTCTCCCATTCACAACTTGCCTCTTTCTTCTTGGGAACCAGGTAAGCGTGAGCCCCCTTCTTGTCTCTTTCTGTCTTCATCGGGAGTCCTGATACTTAACAGACGTCTCAACAGCCACCAGCACTGTTCCATGACAAAACTTGGAGCTGCCTGTCTTGGTAAAGGGAAGCGGGCAGAAGTTTTCTTCTGGAGGGATGTTGGAATTGCACTCAGGGGCTTCTGGGCTAGGGTGTAAGAAGTAGCATGATAGGCACTGGGCGCCTCTATTTGGGTCCTGGCAGGAAGAGACCAGGAAGTCGATGATCATCCCCGCACAGCCTCCAACTCCCTATTCTGCATGTGCGGGGTTCCCTCCTGTCGGTATGGTAGATGCATCGTGACTCTGCACATTCTCCACTCTGTCCTCTCTCCCAACAGGTGCGTTGCCAACCCCAAGACATGTCCTGCTGCAACCCGTGTGTGCCATGCCAGCCCTGCGGCCCCACCCCTCTGGCCAGCAGCTGCAATGAGCCCTGTGTCAGGCAGTGCCAGGACTCCACCATTGTCATTGAGCCCTCTCCCGTGGTGGTGACCCTGCCCGGACCCATCCTCAGCTCCTTCCCGCAGAACACTGCCGTCGGATCCTCCACCTCTGCTGCTGTTGGCAGCATCCTCAGCTGCCAGGGAGTGCCCATCACCTCGGGAGGCTTTGACCTCTCCTGCATTTCCAACCGCTACTGTGGCAGAAGATGCCCCTGCTAAAGGTGCTGGACACTGCCCCAGACAAGGACCCCCACAACCTCAGAGCATGGCGCCGGACAGAAGAACAGACTTTGTGCTGCTCTTTTCGGAGTAGATGACCAGAACTGGCTTGCCCTGTCAGGACTGACAGAAGGGGCCAACCTGGCTTCTTTGGCTACGTGGTCATTGGCTACCACTTCTCTCTTCCACCCATTCTTTCTTTCACTTATGTCTTCTGCTCTCCACAAAATTCCCTCTGAAGGCCCCTGAAATCCTGCTGAGTGACCAGCTAGCCTCTCTCCATTGATGGGGATTTAGTTGGATGTCCCGTGGCAGCTCTGCCATGGGAAGAGGGCAACAGATTCTTCTCTGTTCCTGCTGCTCCCTGCACTTGGAATCTTCGCTTGCTCTGACATCACTTTCCTCCTTAGTCTCATTAAACATTTGCTGCATTGTGCCTCTGTATTAGTGAGTCCTTCTTTTTCAAATGGTCAGATGAGAAGTCTCTTTCTTCGATGGAAATGATCACAACTATGTAACTACCATATTTGCCAGATGGGGAGGCAACCATAGACATGCATCCTTCAGTCAAGGCCACACTGAGAGCACCCCTGTCACCACTGCGGGTGAGGGACTGTGAAAGTTAGAGTTGAATTCATGTGCGTTAGCAACTGAGTACGCATTTATTACTGTGCAAGCTAGGTTTTATACACGAGGTACAGTCGTGGCATAAGACAATTTGGTAAATAGTATATGGTGCAACGTATGGTTGGTTGCCTTCTCCCAACTACACAGTCCAAGACAATCCAGACACAGTGATAACTCATGACCCTCGCCACGGCCTAGTTCTTGTTCTTCTGCTTCAGTTGTTCATTAAGTCCTGCTAGGTTTGGATGACCACAGACTACAAACAGTTGTCAGGAAACACTCTGTGTCCAGGACACCTGTGCTTGGCATCAGAATTAGGGAAGAAGATGGACAGTAGATGGAGGTGCTCCCGAGAAAAATCCCAAGCATCACAGAATCACAGAATGACCTGGCATGGAAGGGACCTCAAGGAGAATGAAGTTCCAACCCCCCTGCCTGACAGGGCCACCAAACTTCCAGATTTACTAGATCAGGGTGCCCAAGGCCCCATCCAAACTGGCCTGGATCACCTCCATGGAAGGGGCATCCACAACCTCCCTGGGCAGCCTGTTCCAGGACCTCATCACTCTCCTAGTATAGAACTTCCCCCTTAATGTCACTCTATGGCTCTGTTCAGGCTAGATCCATGAGAAGGAAGTGGAGAGACCCACAGACCCAGGAAAGATGGGAAAGAAAATGCAGGGAGATGGGCCCAGACGAATGAAAACACAGCAACAACGTAGGTGTCATGGTTTTGTGCTGTTGCTGTCAATATTCTACATCATGTATTGACAACAACAGCACAAAACCATGACAGTAGGGGAAACAATTAGACTACTAAATATAAAGGCAAAACATCAGACTTTGCAACAAAATACAAAGGCTAATCAACCAAGTGAAATGAGAGATTGAGTTTCCAAAACCAAAGGCCTTTCTCCAATACTGTAGGCTAGAAACCAAGGGAACAGGGAGAGGAAAGAGGGCAGCTTTGTGACTCTCAGTCAGTTTTAACTTTCCCTCCAAAAAGAGGAAAACAGAAACGGAAAAATGAACTCTTTGGGAAGCTATAGTTTATCTTTCTCTTCTGAGATCAAGTGATCAGACATGTCCCATGCAATCAGAAGAGTGTAGAGCAACAGCTATGTCAGGAAATATTCAATCCAGTAATACCCTATCATGCTTTAAGTCATTTTCAAGTAGTGGCAGTCCTTCTCCACAGGCCTACTCTCAGTGAGTTCTCTCAGACAGTGTACAAATGGGAGACTGCAATTACCCAAACACAATAACTGGCACTGGGCATACAGGAATTTCAAATGTTCACATTTTTAAGCTAGTCACGATCCCTTTAGACTTTATCGATTATTCCCTCTGACACATCGTGTGCCCCATTCATCTTATTCCAGTTGGCTGTTTTGCTGAGGGTACAATCGATCACACTATCTCCATCCCAGCTTTAGTTCAGATGCACCTACTGGGAATTTCCCCAAAGTAGGCCACATGTATGTTATGCGTAGAAGATTTCATGGCCAGAGCAGGGATGGGCATCCAGGCTGAGGCCAGACCCAAGAGAGGCCTGGCTGAGGGCTCCACACACTGACTGCATTGGACCAGCAGGGACCCTCGCCAAGCCAGGAAGTAACAGAATGCCAGGCCAAACACGGGCCGTCACTGGTCAAGATTCCCATTCACGTGATGTGCTCCAGGCTCTTGGGCGCATGTCTAAGCAGAGAAACATCAAACAAGGAGAAACAGCAGCTGGTTAAAGAGTAATCACGGATTACTTCCTCAACATCAAAAGAAGCTGCCTGAAAAATGAAATCTCTGCGGTGTGCACTGGCCTCTAGAACAGTGATGGAGTCTCCCCAGCGGATTCCCACTAAAGCCATGCATTTCCCCTTTGGACTTCTGTGTGCAAACAACAAAAACAGAAACTCGGAAGGACACAGAAGAGGATGCAGCAAGTGTTTAATGAGTCAGAGTGGGGAAACGATATCACCGGAAATGAAGATGGCAAGCACGGTGAACAGCAGGTACAGAGATGAATCTGCTCCCCTGTCCTACAACAGCGTTGCCACTGCACCCGCACATACAGGCCAAGAAATGAAGAGAGGTTGCAGGTCCCTCAGTTCTGGCTTTCAGATACTACCAGAGATCTCTGAGGCAAAAAGAAAACCAAGACATTAGATAGGAAGAGGGAGAAAAAGAGAATATCGGTAGACTTTCTCCATGTTGTCAGCAAAGCCCAGGTGGCCCCGTCCTTTCTGTCTTGCAGGGCAAAAACAGCAGCACAGCATTTGTCCTACTGTCCAGTGCCATGTTGTGATTTCCAGGGGGACCTTGCCTGGGATCAGTGTCCAGCACCTTTAGCAGGGGTTGCACCTTCTGCCACAGTAGCGGTTGGAAATGCAGGAGAGGTCAAAGCCCCCCGAGGTGATGGGCACTCCCTGGCAGCTGAGGATGCTGCCAACAGCAGCGGAGGTGGAGGATCCGACGGCGGTGTTCTGCGGGAAGGAGCTGAGGATGGGTCCGGGCAGGGTCACCACCACGGGAGAGGGCTCAATGACAATGGTGGAGTTCTGGCATTGCCTGACACAGGGCTCATTGCAGCTGCTGGCCAGAGGGGTGGGGCCGCAGGGCTGGCATGGCACACACGGGTTGCAGCAGGACATGTCTTGGGGTTGGCAACGCACCTGTTGGGAGAGAACCGGAAGGAAGCTGAACGTGGGGGTGTATGAGAAAGAGATTTCCAGCAAGCGATAAATGAAACAACGCCCATGCAACTCTTGCTACCTTGAGGATGTGAAGTGGTAGCCTAGGGGTTCTCAGACCCCAGATATCTATCTATCTGCAGGGGAAACCCTGCAGAAATGCCCTCCCATGCCAATCCAGCTACTTTCTCAATTGGAGTCCACAAGCTACCTACACACAGGCTCACAGTCCTGGAAAAATCTTCACTTCTCTGCCCCGTGACAAGCAGTCCCAGGATATGGCATGGAACAAAGGCATCTCTTTTATTCACTCAGATTTTCACTGAGCTGAGACCTCCTTTAGTTGAACGACAGGGACAGGAAGGAGATTCCCACTTACCTAGTTCCAAAGGAGAAGGAGGTATGAACAGTGTATGAGAGAGCAAGGAACTGGGGTCCCTTTTATAATGGACATAAGATGACCTATATCCAAAGGCACTGCTTACAGTGGTGATCATTTTCTGACGAGCTGTTCTTGTCCAGCATGCAAATCATCCCAGATAATGATATGGGTGGTCTGCCAGCTTCCTGTGCAATTCAATTTCATTTCTGGCTTTATGCCCTGTCACTTCCTGACCGAAGGCATCTTTTAAGAGGCATGATGAAGAGAAGCCCAAGCATTTCCGCACAACAAACAGCGGTGCGGGCAACACACTCATTTCACATGCTACGGGAGTCCAGCAAAGGCAGAAGATGTCAGCCTAGATCATTCCTTTAGGTTTCTCAGGGGGACTTCTGTGAAGAGGTGTACCAGATCCAGAGTGTGACGCACTCCCTGTTGACCCTTCTCTCCGGAAAATTCCGCTGCCCTGATTTGTCCCCAGCTCTTTTCTCTCTCTGATCATGGAACGGGGCACAATCTTATGCAGTGTGGTCTCCAGACTTCAAATAAAAAAGACACAAGAGCAAAAACTGTAAAAGGGGGGCTGTTTTCGTAAAAATAATAAAAAGCATATAATAGAGGGAGGCACACAGGCAGCAGGTAGATACCACCTGGGTGATGAGTGGTGTGGTGTTGGAGCAGGCTGCCCTAATAAGTTTTGGTGCCCCATCCCTGGAGGTGTAGGACCCCACATTTGATTCTCTTGAAGTTCATCAGGTTCCTCTCCCCCCAGATCTCCAGTTTTTCCCGGTCTTGCTGAATGACAACACAGCTCTCTGATGAGTCAGCCACTCATTCCAATTTCACACTGGCAGAAAGTGGGCTGAGGGGGGACTTGATGTTTCTG
Organism: Excalfactoria chinensis; assembly: GCF_039878825.1. Lineage (NCBI taxonomy): Eukaryota > Metazoa > Chordata > Aves > Galliformes > Phasianidae > Excalfactoria > Excalfactoria chinensis. The sequence goes on along the minus strand of NC_092848.1, from coordinate 4,010,548 downwards.
TCTTGCTCACTGATGATGACATTCAACAGGACCAGACCCAGTACAATCTCGAACGGAACACCACATCTTATGCACCTGTAACTAGATTCGGACCCATTTACTGTGACACTGATATCCACTCATCAGTCTGTCCTCAGCCTAACTCACTGTGCTCTCACCTATCCCACACTTCCAACGCCTTGTTACAAGGATGCAGTGTCAAATGCCTCGTTGGAGTCAAGTTACGCCAGATTCACTGCTCTCCCCTCATCTACCCAGCGAGTGATGACGTTCCAGAAGCCTATGAGGTTGCTCAAGCATCATTTTCTCTTTGGTGAATCTACGTTGACTACTTCCGATACATTTCTTTTCTGCAACTGCTTGTGCATAGCATCCACAGCAAGTTGCTCCGTCTCCTTTTCCGGGGATGGACGGGAGGCTGACTGCCCTCTGGTTTCCTGGGTCATCTTTCTTGCTCTTATTGAAAACTGGTGTGACGCTGGCTACCCCGCAGTCTTCAGGCATCTATACCACAATGCAAGTTTTTTTTTTATTTAATGAAAATAAAGAACAATTTGGGTTGCACTTTTATGAGATCCATAATTCCTCTAAGGTGAATCCCATTGCGGCCTTGGATTTGAGTGCATTTATTTTGCCAATACCACCTCTGAGCAGTTCCTCCTCCGCCACTGGGAAGTCATCTTTTGTCTCTAACCTGCGGGGTCTGGAACATACAAAGGGCAGTCTGAGCAGTAGAGACCGAAGCAATGAAGGCATTTCACAGAAATGGAATTGGTTGCACTGTGTGGTTCTCACCAGTGCTGAGAATTTATGCTCAGAATGGTAGAAATGAGCTTCTGTCGCGGAAAGGAAAATATGTAAGATGTTTCTAGTCAATGATCCGGAAAACAAAAGACACCACAATACGGAAAGGAAGAAGGAGCTCAACAAGGGCAGGAGCTCCAGAGAGAAACATGGGGAAAATCCAGTTGATTCCACGTTAGTCTGCACGTAAGATTCACTGGCTATCTTTATAGATCTTCTTATTCTTTCTTTTTGAAAAACACTATTGATATACAATTTGCTGTTCAGTCTTTCTTGTGAGATGTGGAAAGTACTCCACACAACCTTTTAGCCCGTTCCTCGGTCCCAGAGCAAAACATGAGGAGACAAGCCAGAAAGGCAGAATTTTGCAGAAACAGGAGGTGTCAAGTGGGGCCGGATCACACTCAGGAAATGGTACATCTCTTGCAAGACAGGCTCCTAAGAAACCCGAAGGAGTGACCCAGCTGACATCATTTCCACTTCCTGGACTCTTCTAACACATGAAATGAGTCTGATCCCCTCTCTGGTCTTTGTTGTATGGGAATGCTTGGGCCTCCCTTCATGACACACAAAAGATGTCTTTGGTGTGGAATGGAAATTACACAAAGCTGGAAACATAACAGTGCTGCAAAGGAAGCCAACACACAGTCCATATCATTAGCTGGGATGTTTGGCATTCAAGAGGTTCTTGTCAGAAAATAATCACTACTGTAAGTGACGTCTCTGGATATGAGACAGCTTCAGTCCATTATAAAAGGCAGCCCAGTTCCTTAGTCTCCCATTCACAACTTGCCTCTTTCTTCTTGGGAACCAGGTAAGCGTGAGCCCCCTTCTTGTCTCTTTCTGTCTTCATCGGGAGTCCTGATACTTAACAGACGTCTCAACAGCCACCAGCACTGTTCCATGACAAAACTTGGAGCTGCCTGTCTTGGTAAAGGGAAGCGGGCAGAAGTTTTCTTCTGGAGGGATGTTGGAATTGCACTCAGGGGCTTCTGGGCTAGGGTGTAAGAAGTAGCATGATAGGCACTGGGCGCCTCTATTTGGGTCCTGGCAGGAAGAGACCAGGAAGTCGATGATCATCCCCGCACAGCCTCCAACTCCCTATTCTGCATGTGCGGGGTTCCCTCCTGTCGGTATGGTAGATGCATCGTGACTCTGCACATTCTCCACTCTGTCCTCTCTCCCAACAGGTGCGTTGCCAACCCCAAGACATGTCCTGCTGCAACCCGTGTGTGCCATGCCAGCCCTGCGGCCCCACCCCTCTGGCCAGCAGCTGCAATGAGCCCTGTGTCAGGCAGTGCCAGGACTCCACCATTGTCATTGAGCCCTCTCCCGTGGTGGTGACCCTGCCCGGACCCATCCTCAGCTCCTTCCCGCAGAACACTGCCGTCGGATCCTCCACCTCTGCTGCTGTTGGCAGCATCCTCAGCTGCCAGGGAGTGCCCATCACCTCGGGAGGCTTTGACCTCTCCTGCATTTCCAACCGCTACTGTGGCAGAAGATGCCCCTGCTAAAGGTGCTGGACACTGCCCCAGACAAGGACCCCCACAACCTCAGAGCATGGCGCCGGACAGAAGAACAGACTTTGTGCTGCTCTTTTCGGAGTAGATGACCAGAACTGGCTTGCCCTGTCAGGACTGACAGAAGGGGCCAACCTGGCTTCTTTGGCTACGTGGTCATTGGCTACCACTTCTCTCTTCCACCCATTCTTTCTTTCACTTATGTCTTCTGCTCTCCACAAAATTCCCTCTGAAGGCCCCTGAAATCCTGCTGAGTGACCAGCTAGCCTCTCTCCATTGATGGGGATTTAGTTGGATGTCCCGTGGCAGCTCTGCCATGGGAAGAGGGCAACAGATTCTTCTCTGTTCCTGCTGCTCCCTGCACTTGGAATCTTCGCTTGCTCTGACATCACTTTCCTCCTTAGTCTCATTAAACATTTGCTGCATTGTGCCTCTGTATTAGTGAGTCCTTCTTTTTCAAATGGTCAGATGAGAAGTCTCTTTCTTCGATGGAAATGATCACAACTATGTAACTACCATATTTGCCAGATGGGGAGGCAACCATAGACATGCATCCTTCAGTCAAGGCCACACTGAGAGCACCCCTGTCACCACTGCGGGTGAGGGACTGTGAAAGTTAGAGTTGAATTCATGTGCGTTAGCAACTGAGTACGCATTTATTACTGTGCAAGCTAGGTTTTATACACTAGGTACAGTCGTGGCATAAGACAATTTGGTAAATAGTATATGGTGCAACGTATGGTTGGTTGCCTTCTCCCAACTACACAGTCCAAGACAATCCAGACACAGTGATAACTCATGACCCTCGCCACGGCCTAGTTCTTGTTCTTCTGCTTCAGTTGTTCATTAAGTCCTGCTAGGTTTGGATGACCACAGACTACAAACAGTTGTCAGGAAACACTCTGTGTCCAGGACACCTGTGCTTGGCATCAGAATTAGGGAAGAAGATGGACAGTAGATGGAGGTGCTCCCAAGAAATATACCAAGAAATATCAGTTGTGCCAGAACCAGTAGTGCCGAACACCTACTCAGACTTTCCTTTACAAATGTCAGGGTCTATGAATCTCTCCTGGAAGGGTGCATGTTTCTTGTAACAATAGATTCTGGGCACGTCATGACAAAACTTTTTGCAATATGGCTTCATTTCTGTCCTTCTCCATGCTGATAGAACAGATGAACGTACACCCAGGCCCATAATCAGTAATTCCCAGTGGAGCAAGTACAATAGCCAAGAGAAGTAATTGAGAGATCTGGAGGTGATTGGCTCAGGCAAAAGGGAGTTCTATCAGCTCTGCATTTATCTGTCCAGCCCAGAGAACCTGATTCTCTTCCAAGACTCCCCAGGGATCCTGAGGTGTGTTCCAACATCCTAGGGGCAGTAGGATGTTCTGTATGGTAGGAGGAGATGTAAACCCCTGTCCAGTTTTGACCACAATGCTCTTGGGACAGAGCAGAGAGGTACCAAGCTGAGGGATTCCATACGTGTGCGGAGGCTGTAGATCTCTCAACAGTGTTAAGTGGGATGGAGTTTAGCATAAGTCCAGGCAAGATCCCCAGCCAAGAGGAGGGCTCCGTGATGGTGGAGTCCTGGCACACAGGGATCACTGCTGATGCTGTCCAGAGGGGTCTGGCTGTAGGGCTGGCATGAGTGGCCCTGGTTACAGCAGGTCTATTCATTCATCTGGACTTGCACCTGCAGGGGGAGGGGGGAGAGAGGAAGCAGAAAACTGCATCGCTGAATCTTACAACCCTTTCCGTTGCGATGTTCCCTTAATGGTCTTCTTACCAAACTCTGAAAGTTAGAATAATTAACGTCACAGTGTGGCCTTGTTCAGATTACATCCAATTGAAGGAAGTGAAGAGATCCAGGGACTCAGGCCGTGGAAAAGGGGGAAAGATCTGAAAGAAAATGCAGGGAGATGAGCCTAGACGAAAAAGAACACAGCAATAGCTTAGGGGAAACAATTAGATTACTAAATATAAATGCAAAACATCAGACTATGCAACACAATACCAAATGAAATGAGAGAGTGAGTTTCCAAAACCAAAGGCCTTTCTCCAATACTGTAGGCTAAAAAACAAGGGAACAGTGAGAGAAAAGAAAGCAGCTTTGTGACTCTTAGTCAGTTTTAGCTTTCCCTCCAATAAGAGGAAAACAGAAATGGAAAAATGAAGACTTTGAGAAGTTATAATCCATTTTTCTCTTCTGAGATCAAGTGACCAGACATGTCCCATGCAAACAGAAGAGTGTAGAGCAACAGCTATGTCACGAAATATTCAATCCAATAATACCCTATCATGCTCTAAGTCATTTTCAAGTAGTGGCTGTCCTTCTCCACAGGCCTACTCTCAGTGAGTTCTCTCAGACAGTGTACAAATGGGAGACTGCAATTACCCAGACACAATAACTGGCACTGGGCATACAGGAATTTCAAATGTTCACATTTTTAAGCTAGTCACGATCCCTTTAGACTTTATCGATTATTCCCTCTGACACATCGTGTGCCCCATTCATCTTATTCCAGTTGGCTGTTTTGCTGAGGGTACAATCGATCACACTATCTCCATCCCAGCTTTAGTTCAGATGCACCTACTGGGAATTTCCCCAAAGTAGGCCACATGTATGTTATGCGTAGAAGATTTCATGGCCAGAGCAGGTATGGGCATCCAGGCTGAGGCCAGACCCAAGAGAGGCCTGGCTGAGGGCTCCACACACTGACTGCATTGGACCAGCAGGGACCCTCGCCAAGCCAGGAAGTAACAGAATGCCAGGCCAAACACGGGCCGTCACTGGTCAAGATTCCCATTCACGTGATGTGCTCCAGGCTCTTGGGCGCATGTCTAAGCAGAGAAACATCAAACAAGGAGAAACAGCAGCTGGTTAAAGAGTAATCACGGATTACTTCCTCAACATCAAAAGAAGCTGCCTGAAAAATGAAATCTCTGCGGTGTGCACTGGCCTCTAGAACAGTGATGGAGTCTCCCCAGCGGATTCCCACTAAAGCCATGCATTTCCCCTTTGGACTTCTGTGTGCAAACAACAAAAACAGAAACTCGGAAGGACACAGAAGAGGATGCAGCAAGTGTTTAATGAGTCAGAGTGGGGAAACGATATCACCGGAAATGAAGATGGCAAGCACGGTGAACAGCAGGTACAGAGATGAATCTGCTCCCCTGTCCTACAACAGCGTTGCCACTGCACCCGCACATACAGGCCAAGAAATGAAGAGAGGTTGCAGGTCCCTCAGTTCTGGCTTTCAGATACTACCAGAGATCTCTGAGGCAAAAAGAAAACCAAGACATTAGATAGGAAGAGGGAGAAAAAGAGAATATCGGTAGACTTTCTCCATGTTGTCAGCAAAGCCCAGGTGGCCCCGTCCTTTCTGTCTTGCAGGGCAAAAACAGCAGCACAGCATTTGTCCTACTGTCCAGTGCCATGTTGTGATTTCCAGGGGGACCTTGCCTGGGATCAGTGTCCAGCACCTTTAGCAGGGGTTGCACCTTCTGCCACAGTAGCGGTTGGAAATGCAGGAGAGGTCAAAGCCCCCCGAGGTGATGGGCACTCCCTGGCAGCTGAGGATGCTGCCAACAGCAGCGGAGGTGGAGGATCCGACGGCGGTGTTCTGCGGGAAGGAGCTGAGGATGGGTCCGGGCAGGGTCACCACCACGGGAGAGGGCTCAATGACAATGGTGGAGTTCTGGCATTGCCTGACACAGGGCTCATTGCAGCTGCTGGCCAGAGGGGTGGGGCCGCAGGGCTGGCATGGCACACACGGGTTGCAGCAGGACATGTCTTGGGGTTGGCAACGCACCTGTTGGGAGAGAACCGGAAGGAAGCTGAACGTGGGGGTGTATGAGAAAGAGATTTCCAGCAAGCGATAAATGAAACAACGCCCATGCTACTCTTGCTACCTTGAGGATGTGAAGTGGTAGCCTAGGGGTTCTCAGACCCCAGATATCTATCTATCTGCAGGGGAAACCCTGCAGAAATGCCCTCCCATGCCAATCCAGCTACTTTCTCAATTGGAGTCCACAAGCTACCTACACACAGGCTCACAGTCCTGGAAAAATCTTCACTTCTCTGCCCCGTGACAAGCAGTCCCAGGATATGGCATGGAACAAAGGCATCTCTTTTATTCACTCAGATTTTCACTGAGCTGAGACCTCCTTTAGTTGAACGACAGGGACAGGAAGGAGATTCCCACTTACCTAGTTCCAAAGGAGAAGGAGGTATGAACAGTGTATGAGAGAGCAAGGAACCGGGGTCCCTTTTATAATGGACATAAGATGACCTATATCCAAAGGCACTGCTTACAGTGGTGATCATTTTCTGACGAGCTGTTCTTGTCCAGCATGCAAATCATCCCAGATAATGATATGGGTGGTCTGCCAGCTTCCTGTGCAATTCAATTTCATTTCTGGCTTTATGCCCTGTCACTTCCTGACCGAAGGCATCTTTTAAGAGGCATGATGAAGAGAAGCCCAAGCATTTCCGCACAACAAACAGCGGTGCGGGCAACACACTCATTTCACATGCTACGGGAGTCCAGCAAAGGCAGAAGATGTCAGCCTAGATCATTCCTTTAGGTTTCTCAAGGGGACTTCTGTGAAGAGGTGTACCAGATCCAGAGTGTGACGCACTCCCTGTTGACCCTTCTCTCTGGAAAATTCCGCTGCCCTGATTTGTCCCCAGCTCTTTTCTCTCTCTGATCATGGAACGGGGCACAATCTTATGCAGAGTGGTCTCCAGACTTCAAATAAAAAAGACACAAGAGCAAAAACTGTAAAAGGGGGGCTGTTTTCGTAAAAATAATATAAAGCATATAATAGAGGGAGGCACACAGGCAGCAGGTAGATACCACCTGGGTGATGAGTGGTGTGGTGTTGGAGCAGGCTGCCCTAATAAGTTTTGGTGCCCCATCCCTGGAGGTGTAGGACCCCACATTTGATTCTCTTGAAGTTCATCAGGTTCCTCTCCCCCCAGATCTCCAGTTTTTCCCGGTCTTGCTGAATGACAACACAGCTCTCTGATGAGTCAGCCACTCATTCCAATTTCACACTGGCAGAAAGTGGGCTGAGGGGGGACTTGATGTTTCTGTCTTGCTCACTGATGATGACATTCAACAGGACCAGACCCAGTACAATCTCGAACGGAACACCACATCTTATGCACCTGTAACTAGATTCGGACCCATTTACTGTGACACTGATATCCACTCATCAGTCTGTCCTCAGCCTAACTCACTGTGCTCTCACCTATCCCACACTTCCAACGCCTTGTTACAAGGATGCAGTGTCAAATGCCTCGTTGGAGTCAAGTTACGCCAGATTCACTGCTCTCCCCTCATCTACCCAGCGAGTGATGACGTTCCAGAAGCCTATGAGGTTGCTCAAGCATCATTTTCTCTTTGGTGAATCTACGTTGACTACTTCCGATACATTTCTTTTCTGCAACTGCTTGTGCATAGCATCCACAGCAAGTTGCTCCGTCTCCTTTTCCGGGGATGGACGGGAGGCTGACTGCCCTCTGGTTTCCTGGGTCATCTTTCTTGCTCTTATTGAAAACTGGTGTGACGCTGGCTACCCCGCAGTCTTCAGGCATCTATACCACACTGCAAGTTTTTTTTTTATTTAATGAAAATAAAGAACAATTTGGGTTGCACTTTTATGAGATCCATAATTCCTCTAAGGTGAATCCCATTGCGGCCTTGGACTTGAGTGCATTTATTTTGCCAATACCACCTCTGAGCAGTTCCTCCTCCGCCACTGGGAAGTCATCTTTTGTTTCTAACCTGCGGGGTCTGGAACATACAAAGGGCAGTCTGAGCAGTAGAGACCGAAGCAATGAAGGCATTTCACAGAAATGGAATTGGTTGCACTGTGTGGTTCTCACCAGTGCTGAGAATTTATGCTCAGAATGGTAGAAATGAGCTTCTGTCGCGGAAAGGAAAATATGTAAGATGTTTCTAGTCAATGATCCGGAAAACAAAAGACACCACAATACGGAAAGGAAGAAGGAGCTCAACAAGGGCAGGAGCTCCAGAGAGAAACATGGGGAAAATCCAGTTGATTCCACGTTAGTCTGCACGTAAGATTCACTGGCTATCTTTATAGATCTTCTTATTCTTTCTTTTTGAAAAACACTATTGATATACAATTTGCTGTTCAGTCTTTCTTGTGAGATGTGGAAAGTACTCCACACAACCTTTTAGCCCGTTCCTCGGTCCCAGAGCAAAACATGAGGAGACAAGCCAGAAAGGCAGAATTTTGCAGAAACAGGAGGTGTCAAGTGGGGCCGGATCACACTCAGGAAATGGTACATCTCTTGCAAGACAGGCTCCTAAGAAAACCGAAGGAGTGACCCAGCTGACATCATTTCCACTTCCTGGACTCTTCTAACACATGAAATGAGTCTGATCCCCTCTCTGGTCTTTGTTGTATGGGAATGCTTGGGCCTCCCTTCATGACACACAAAAGATGTCTTTGGTGTGGAATGGAAATTACACAAAGCTGGAAACATAACAGTGCTGCAAAGGAAGCCAACACACAGTCCATATCATTAGCTGGGATGTTTGGCATTCAAGAGGTTCTTGTCAGAAAATAATCACTACTGTAAGTGACGTCTCTGGATATGAGACAGCTTCAGTCCATTATAAAAGGCAGCCCAGTTCCTTAGTCTCCCATTCACAACTTGCCTCTTTCTTCTTGGGAACCAGGTAAGCGTGAGCCCCCTTCTTGTCTCTTTCTGTCTTCATCGGGAGTCCTGATACTTAACAGACGTCTCAACAGCCACCAGCACTGTTCCATGACAAAACTTGGAGCTGCCTGTCTTGGTAAAGGGAAGCGGGCAGAAGTTTTCTTCTGGAGGGATGTTGGAATTGCACTCAGGGGCTTCTGGGCTAGGGTGTAAGAAGTAGCATGATAGGCACTGGGCGCCTCTATTTGGGTCCTGGCAGGAAGAGACCAGGAAGTCGATGATCATCCCCGCACAGCCTCCAACTCCCTATTCTGCATGTGCGGGGTTCCCTCCTGTCGGTATGGTAGATGCATCGTGACTCTGCACATTCTCCACTCTGTCCTCTCTCCCAACAGGTGCGTTGCCAACCCCAAGACATGTCCTGCTGCAACCCGTGTGTGCCATGCCAGCCCTGCGGCCCCACCCCTCTGGCCAGCAGCTGCAATGAGCCCTGTGTCAGGCAGTGCCAGGACTCCACCATTGTCATTGAGCCCTCTCCCGTGGTGGTGACCCTGCCCGGACCCATCCTCAGCTCCTTCCCGCAGAACACTGCCGTCGGATCCTCCACCTCTGCTGCTGTTGGCAGCATCCTCAGCTGCCAGGGAGTGCCCATCACCTCGGGAGGCTTTGACCTCTCCTGCATTTCCAACCGCTACTGTGGCAGAAGATGCCCCTGCTAAAGGTGCTGGACACTGCCCCAGACAAGGACCCCCACAACCTCAGAGCATGGCGCCGGACAGAAGAACAGACTTTGTGCTGCTCTTTTCGGAGTAGATGACCAGAACTGGCTTGCCCTGTCAGGACTGACAGAAGGGGCCAACCTGGCTTCTTTGGCTACGTGGTCATTGGCTACCACTTCTCTCTTCCACCCATTCTTTCTTTCACTTATGTCTTCTGCTCTCCACAAAATTCCCTCTGAAGGCCCCTGAAATCCTGCTGAGTGACCAGCTAGCCTCTCTCCATTGATGGGGATTTAGTTGGATGTCCCGTGGCAGCTCTGCCATGGGAAGAGGGCAACAGATTCTTCTCTGTTCCTGCTGCTCCCTGCACTTGGAATCTTCGCTTGCTCTGACATCACTTTCCTCCTTAGTCTCATTAAACATTTGCTGCATTGTGCCTCTGTATTAGTGAGTCCTTCTTTTTCAAATGGTCAGATGAGAAGTCTCTTTCTTCGATGGAAATGATCACAACTATGTAACTACCATATTTGCCAGATGGGGAGGCAACCATAGACATGCATCCTTCAGTCAAGGCCACACTGAGAGCACCCCTGTCACCACTGCGGGTGAGGGACTGTGAAAGTTAGAGTTGAATTCATGTGCGTTAGCAACTGAGTACGCATTTATTACTGTGCAAGCTAGGTTTTATACACGAGGTACAGTCGTGGCATAAGACAATTTGGTAAATAGTATATGGTGCAACGTATGGTTGGTTGCCTTCTCCCAACTACACAGTCCAAGACAATCCAGACACAGTGATAACTCATGACCCTCGCCACGGCCTAGTTCTTGTTCTTCTGCTTCAGTTGTTCATTAAGTCCTGCTAGGTTTGGATGACCACAGACTACAAACAGTTGTCAGGAAACACTCTGTGTCCAGGACACCTGTGCTTGGCATCAGAATTAGGGAAGAAGATGGACAGTAGATGGAGGTGCTCCCAAGAAATATACCAAGAAATATCAGTTGTGCCAGAACCAGTAGTGCCGAACACCTACTCAGACTTTCCTTTACAAATGTCAGGGTCTATGAATCTCTCCTGGAAGGGTGCATGTTTCTTGTAACAATAGATTCTGGGCACGTCATGACAAAACTTTTTGCAATATGGCTTCATTTCTGTCCTTCTCCATGCTGATAGAACAGATGAACGTACACCCAGGCCCATAATCAGTAATTCCCAGTGGAGCAAGTACAATAGCCAAGAGAAGTAATTGAGAGATCTGGAGGTGATTGGCTCAGGCAAAAGGGAGTTCTATCAGCTCTGCATTTATCTGTCCAGCCCAGAGAACCTGATTCTCTTCCAAGACTCCCCAGGGATCCTGAGGTGTGTTCCAACATCCTAGGGGCAGTAGGATGTTCTGTATGGTAGGAGGAGATGTAAACCCCTGTCCAGTTTTGACCACAATGCTCTTGGGACAGAGCAGAGAGGTACCAAGCTGAGGGATTCCATACGTGTGCGGAGGCTGTAGATCTCTCAACAGTGTTAAGTGGGATGGAGTTTAGCATAAGTCCAGGCAAGATCCCCAGCCAAGAGGAGGGCTCCGTGATGGTGGAGTCCTGGCACACAGGGATCACTGCTGATGCTGTCCAGAGGGGTCTGGCTGTAGGGCTGGCATGAGTGGCCCTGGTTACAGCAGGTCTATTCATTCATCTGGACTTGCACCTGCAGGGGGAGGGGGGAGAGAGGAAGCAGAAAACTGCATCGCTGAATCTTACAACCCTTTCCGTTGCGATGTTCCCTTAATGGTCTTCTTACCAAACTCTGAAAGTTAGAATAATTAACGTCACAGTGTGGCCTTGTTCAGATTACATCCAATTGAAGGAAGTGAAGAGATCCAGGGACTCAGGCCGTGGAAAAGGGGGAAAGATCTGAAAGAAAATGCAGGGAGATGAGCCTAGACGAAAAAGAACACAGCAATAGCTTAGGGGAAACAATTAGATTACTAAATATAAATGCAAAACATCAGACTATGCAACACAATACCAAATGAAATGAGAGAGTGAGTTTCCAAAACCAAAGGCCTTTCTCCAATACTGTAGGCTAAAAAACAAGGGAACAGTGAGAGAAAAGAAAGCAGCTTTGTGACTCTTAGTCAGTTTTAGCTTTCCCTCCAATAAGAGGAAAACAGAAATGGAAAAATGAAGACTTTGAGAAGTTATAATCCATTTTTCTCTTCTGAGATCAAGTGACCAGACATGTCCCATGCAAACAGAAGAGTGTAGAGCAACAGCTATGTCAGGAAATATTCAATCCAATAATACCCTATCATGCTTTAAGTCTTTTTCAAGTAGTGGCAGTCCTTCTCCACAGGCCTACTCTCAGTGAGTTCTCTCAGACAGTGTACAAATGGGAGACTGCAATTACCCAGACACAATAACTGGCACTGGGCATACAGGAATTTCAAATGTTCACATTTTTAAGCTAGTCACGATCCCTTTAGACTTTATCGATTATTCCCTCTGACACATCGTGTGCCCCATTCATCTTATTCCAGTTGGCTGTTTTGCTGAGGGTACAATCGATCACACTATCTCCATCCCAGCTTTAGTTCAGATGCACCTACTGGGAATTTCCCCAAAGTAGGCCACATGTATGTTATGCGTAGAAGATTTCATGGCCAGAGCAGGGATGGGCATCCAGGCTGAGGCCAGACCCAAGAGAGGCCTGGCTGAGGGCTCCACACACTGACTGCATTGGACCAGCAGGGACCCTCGCCAAGCCAGGAAGGCTTGGAAGTAACAGAATGCCAGGCCAAACACGGGCTGTCACTGGTCAAGATTCCCATTCACGTGATGTGCTCCAGGCTCTTGGGCGCATGTCTAAGCAGAGAAACATCAAACAAGGAGAAACAGCAGCTGGTTAAAGAGGAATCATGGATTACTTCCTCAACATCAAAAGAAGCTGCCTGAAAAAGGAAATCTCTGCGGTGTGCACTGGCCTCTAGAACAGTGATGGAGTCTCCCCAGCGGATTCCCACTAAAGCCATGCATTTCCCCTTTGGACTTCTGTGTGCAAACAACAAAAACAGAAACTCGGAAGGACACAGAAGAGGATGCAGCAAGTGTTTAATGAGTCAGAGTGGGGAAACGATATCACCGGAAATGAAGATGGCAAGCACGGTGAACAGCAGGTACAGAGATGAATCTGCTCCCCTGTCCTACAACGGCGTTGCCACTGCACCCGCACATACAGGCCAAGAAATGAAGAGAGGTTGCAGGTCCCTCAGTTCTGGCTTTCAGATACTACCAGAGATCTCTGAGGCAAAAAGAAAACCAAGACATTAGATAGGAAGAGGGAGAAAAAGAGAATATCGGTAGACTTTCTCCATGTTGTCAGCAAAGCCCAGGTGGCCCCGTCCTTTCTGTCTTGCAGGGCAAAAACAGCAGCACAGCATTTGTCCTACTGTCCAGTGCCATGTTGTGATTTCCAGGGGGACCTTGCCTGGGATCAGTGTCCAGCACCTTTAGCAGGGGTTGCACCTTCTGCCACAGTAGCGGTTGGAAATGCAGGAGAGGTCAAAGCCACCCGAGGTGATGGGCACTCCCTGGCAGCTGAGGATGCTGCCAACAGCAGCGGAGGTGGAGGATCCGACGGCGGTGTTCTGCGGGAAGGAGCTGAGGATGGGTCCGGGCAGGGTCACCACCACGGGAGAGGGCTCAATGACAATGGTGGAGTTCTGGCATTGCCTGACACAGGGCTCATTGCAGCTGCTGGCCAGAGGGGTGGGGCCGCAGGGCTGGCATGGCACACACGGGTTGCAGCAGGACATGTCTTGGGGTTGGCAACGCACCTGTTGGGAGAGAACCGGAAGGAAGCTGAACGTGGGGGTGTATGAGAAAGAGATTTCCAGCAAGCGATAAATGAAACAACGCCCATGCAACTCTTGCTACCTTGAGGATGTGAAGTGGTAGCCTAGGGGTTCTCAGACCCCAGATATCTATCTATCTGCAGGGGAAACCCTGCAGAAATGCCCTCCCATGCCAATCCAGCTACTTTCTCAATTGGAGTCCACAAGCTACCTACACACAGGCTCACAGTCCTGGAAAAATCTTCACTTCTCTGCCCCGTGACAAGCAGTCCCAGGATATGGCATGGAACAAAGGCATCTCTTTTATTCACTCAGATTTTCACTGAGCTGAGACCTCCTTTAGTTGAACGACAGGGACAGGAAGGAGATTCCCACTTACCTAGTTCCAAAGGAGAAGGAGGTATGAACAGTGTATGAGAGAGCAAGGAACCGGGGTCCCTTTTATAATGGACATAAGATGACCTATATCCAAAGGCACTGCTTACAGTGGTGATCATTTTCTGACGAGCTGTTCTTGTCCAGCATGCAAATCATCCCAGATAATGATATGGGTGGTCTGCCAGCTTCCTGTGCAATTCAGTTTCATTTCTGGCTTTATGCCCTGTCACTTCCTGACCGAAGGCATCTTTTAAGAGGCATGATGAAGAGAAGCCCAAGCATTTCCGCACAACAAACAGCGGTGCGGGCAACACACTCATTTCACATGCTACGGGAGTCCAGCAAAGGCAGAAGATGTCAGCCTAGATCATTCCTTTAGGTTTCTCAAGGGGACTTCTGTGAAGAGGTGTACCAGATCCAGAGTGTGATGCACTCCCTGTTGACCCTTCTCTCCGGAAAATTCCGCTGCCCTGATTTGTCCCCAGCTCTTTTCTCTCTCTGATCATGGAACGGGGCACAATCTTATGCAGAGTGGTCTCCAGACTTCAAATAAAAAAGACACAAGAGCAAAAACTGTAAAAGGGGGGCTGTTTTCGTAAAAATAATAAAAAGCATATAATAGAGGGAGGCACACAGGCAGCAGGTAGATACCACCTGGGTGATGAGTGGTGTGGTGTTGGAGCAGGCTGCCCTAATAAGTTTTGGTGCCCCATCCCTGGAGGTGTAGGACCCCACATTTGATTCTCTTGAAGTTCATCAGGTTCCTCTCCCCCCAGATCTCCAGTTTTTCCCGGTCTTGCTGAATGACAACACAGCTCTCTGATGAGTCAGCCACTCATTCCAATTTCACACTGGCAGAAAGTGGGCTGAGGGGGGACTTGATGTTTCTGTCTTGCTCACTGATGATGACATTCAACAGGACCAGACCCAGTACAATCTCGAACGGAACACCACATCTTATGCACCTGTAACTAGATTCGGACCCATTTACTGTGACACTGATATCCACTCATCAGTCTGTCCTCAGCCTAACTCACTGTGCTCTCACCTATCCCACACTTCCAACGCCTTGTTACAAGGATGCAGTGTCAAATGCCTCGTTGGAGTCAAGTTACGCCAGATTCACTGCTCTCCCCTCATCTACCCAGCGAGTGATGACGTTCCAGAAGCCTATGAGGTTGCTCAAGCATCATTTTCTCTTTGGTGAATCTACGTTGACTACTTCCGATACATTTCTTTTCTGCAACTGCTTGTGCATAGCATCCACAGCAAGTTGCTCCGTCTCCTTTTCCGGGGATGGACGGGAGGCTGACTGCCCTCTGGTTTCCTGGGTCATCTTTCTTGCTCTTATTGAAAACTGGTGTGACGCTGGCTACCCCGCAGTCTTCAGGCATCTATACCACAATGCAAGTTTTTTTTTTTTTAATGAAAATAAAGAACAATTTGGGTTGCACTTTTATGAGATCCATAATTCCTCTAAGGTGAATCCCATTGCGGCCTTGGACTTGAGTGCATTTATTTTGCCAATACCACCTCTGAGCAGTTCCTCCTCCGCCACTGGGAAGTCATCTTTTGTTTCTAACCTGCGGGGTCTGGAACATACAAAGGGCAGTCTGAGCAGTAGAGACCGAAGCAATGAAGGCATTTCACAGAAATGGAATTGGTTGCACTGTGTGGTTCTCACCAGTGCTGAGAATTTATGCTCAGAATGGTAGAAATGAGCTTCTGTCGCGGAAAGGAAAATATGTAAGATGTTTCTAGTCAATGATCCGGAAAACAAAAGACACCACAATACGGAAAGGAAGAAGGAGCTCAACAAGGGCAGGAGCTCCAGAGAGAAACATGGGGAAAATCCAGTTGATTCCACGTTAGTCTGCACGTGAGATTCACTGGCTATCTTTATAGATCTTCTTATTCTTTCTTTTTGAAAAACACTATTGATATACAATTTGCTGTTCAGTCTTTCTTGTGAGATGTGGAAAGTACTCCACACAACCTTTTAGCCCGTTCCTCGGTCCCAGGGCTAAACATGAGGAGACAAGCCAGAAAGGCAGAATTTTGCAGAAACAGGAGGTGTCAAGTGGGGCCGGATCGCACTCAGGAAATGGTACATCTCTTGCAAGACAGGCTCCTAAGAAACCCGAAGGAGTGACCCAGCTGACATCATTTCCACTTCCTGGACTCTTCTAACACATGAAATGAGTCTGATTCCCTCTCTGGTCCTTGTTGTGTGGGAATGCTTGGGCCTCCCTTCATGACACACAAAAGATGTCTTTGGTGTGGAATGGAAATTACACAAAGCTGGAAACATAACAGTGCTGCAAAGGAAGCCAACACACAGTCCATATCATTAGCTGGGATGTTTGGCATTCAAGAGGTTCTTGTCAGAAAATAATCACTACTGTAAGTGACGTCTCTGGATATGAGACAGCTTCAGTCCATTATAAAAGGCAGCCCAGTTCCTTAGTCTCCCATTCACAACTTGCCTCTTTCTTCTTGGGAACCAGGTAAGCGTGAGCCCCCTTCTTGTCTCTTTCTGTCTTCATCGGGAGTCCTGATACTTAACAGACGTCTCAACAGCCACCAGCACTGTTCCATGACAAAACTTGGAGCTGCCTGTCTTGGTAAAGGGAAGCGGGCAGAAGTTTTCTTCTGGAGGGATGTTGGAATTGCACTCAGGGGCTTCTGGGCTAGGATGTAAGAAGTAGCATGATAGGCACTGGGCGCCTCTATTTGGGTCCTGGCAGGAAGAGACCAGGAAGTCGATGATCATCCCCGCACAGCCTCCAACTCCCTATTCTGCATGTGCGGGGTTCCCTCCTGTCGGTATGGTAGATGCATCGTGACTCTGCACATTCTCCACTCTGTCCTCTCTCCCAACAGGTGCGTTGCCAACCCCAAGACATGTCCTGCTGCAACCCGTGTGTGCCATGCCAGCCCTGCGGCCCCACCCCTCTGGCCAGCAGCTGCAATGAGCCCTGTGTCAGGCAGTGCCAGGACTCCACCATTGTCATTGAGCCCTCTCCCGTGGTGGTGACCCTGCCCGGACCCATCCTCAGCTCCTTCCCGCAGAACACTGCCGTCGGATCCTCCACCTCTGCTGCTGTTGGCAGCATCCTCAGCTGCCAGGGAGTGCCCATCACCTCGGGAGGCTTTGACCTCTCCTGCATTTCCAACCGCTACTGTGGCAGAAGATGCCCCTGCTAAAGGTGCTGGACACTGCCCCAGACAAGGACCCCCACAACCTCAGAGCATGGCGCCGGACAGAAGAACAGACTTTGTGCTGCTCTTTTCGGAGTAGATGACCAGAACTGGCTTGCCCTGTCAGGACTGACAGAAGGGGCCAACCTGGCTTCTTTGGCTACGTGGTCATTGGCTACCACTTCTCTCTTCCACCCATTCTTTCTTTCACTTATGTCTTCTGCTCTCCACAAAATTCCCTCTGAAGGCCCCTGAAATCCTGCTGAGTGACCAGCTAGCCTCTCTCCATTGATGGGGATTTAGTTGGATGTCCCGTGGC
This sequence comes from Excalfactoria chinensis, assembly GCF_039878825.1. Taxonomy (NCBI): domain Eukaryota; kingdom Metazoa; phylum Chordata; class Aves; order Galliformes; family Phasianidae; genus Excalfactoria; species Excalfactoria chinensis. Next base: position 3,993,065 of record NC_092848.1, on the reverse strand, counting down.
AGCTCTGCCATGGGAAGAGGGCAACAGATTCTTCTCTGTTCCTGCTGCTCCCTGCACTTGGAATCTTCGCTTGCTCTGACATCACTTTCCTCCTTAGTCTCATTAAACATTTGCTGCATTGTGCCTCTGTATTAGTGAGTCCTTCTTTTTCAAATGGTCAGATGAGAAGTCTCTTTCTTCGATGGAAATGATCACAACTATGTAACTACCATATTTGCCAGATGGGGAGGCAACCATAGACATGCATCCTTCAGTCAAGGCCACACTGAGAGCACCCCTGTCACCACTGCGGGTGAGGGACTGTGAAAGTTAGAGTTGAATTCATGTGCGTTAGCAACTGAGTACGCATTTATTACTGTGCAAGCTAGGTTTTATACACGAGGTACAGTCGTGGCATAAGACAATTTGGTAAATAGTATATGGTGCAACGTATGGTTGGTTGCCTTCTCCCAACTACACAGTCCAAGACAATCCAGACACAGTGATAACTCATGACCCTCGCCACGGCCTAGTTCTTGTTCTTCTGCTTCAGTTGTTCATTAAGTCCTGCTAGGTTTGGATGACCACAGACTACAAACAGTTGTCAGGAAACACTCTGTGTCCAGGACACCTGTGCTTGGCATCAGAATTAGGGAAGAAGATGGACAGTAGATGGAGGTGCTCCCGAGAAAAATCCCAAGCATCACAGAATCACAGAATGACCTGGCATGGAAGGGACCTCAAGGAGAATGAAGTTCCAACCCCCCTGCCTGACAGGGCCACCAAACTTCCAGATTTACTAGATCAGGGTGCCCAAGGCCCCATCCAAACTGGCCTGGATCACCTCCATGGAAGGGGCATCCACAACCTCCCTGGGCAGCCTGTTCCAGGACCTCATCACTCTCCTAGTATAGAACTTCCCCCTTAATGTCACTCTATGGCTCTGTTCAGGCTAGATCCATGAGAAGGAAGTGGAGAGACCCACAGACCCAGGAAAGATGGGAAAGAAAATGCAGGGAGATGGGCCCAGACGAATGAAAACACAGCAACAACGTAGGTGTCATGGTTTTGTGCTGTTGCTGTCAATATTCTACATCATGTATTGACAACAACAGCACAAAACCATGACAGTAGGGGAAACAATTAGACTACTAAATATAAAGGCAAAACATCAGACTTTGCAACAAAATACAAAGGCTAATCAACCAAGTGAAATGAGAGATTGAGTTTCCAAAACCAAAGGCCTTTCTCCAATACTGTAGGCTAGAAACCAAGGGAACAGGGAGAGGAAAGAGGGCAGCTTTGTGACTCTCAGTCAGTTTTAACTTTCCCTCCAAAAAGAGGAAAACAGAAACGGAAAAATGAACTCTTTGGGAAGCTATAGTTTATCTTTCTCTTCTGAGATCAAGTGATCAGACATGTCCCATGCAATCAGAAGAGTGTAGAGCAACAGCTATGTCAGGAAATATTCAATCCAGTAATACCCTATCATGCTTTAAGTCATTTTCAAGTAGTGGCAGTCCGTCTCCACAGGCCTACTCTCAGTGAGTTCTCTCAGACAGTGTACAAATGGGAGACTGCAATTACCCAAACACAATAACTGGCACTGGGCATACAGGAATTTCAAATGTTCACATTTTTAAGCTAGTCACGATCCCTTTAGACTTTATCGATTATTCCCTCTGACACATCGTGTGCCCCATTCATCTTATTCCAGTTGGCTGTTTTGCTGAGGGTACAATCGATCACACTATCTCCATCCCAGCTTTAGTTCAGATGCACCTACTGGGAATTTCCCCAAAGTAGGCCACATGTATGTTATGCGTAGAAGATTTCATGGCCAGAGCAGGGATGGGCATCCAGGCTGAGGCCAGACCCAAGAGAGGCCTGGCTGAGGGCTCCACACACTGACTGCATTGGACCAGCAGGGACCCTCGCCAAGCCAGGAAGTAACAGAATGCCAGGCCAAACACGGGCCGTCACTGGTCAAGATTCCCATTCACGTGATGTGCTCCAGGCTCTTGGGCGCATGTCTAAGCAGAGAAACATCAAACAAGGAGAAACAGCAGCTGGTTAAAGAGTAATCACGGATTACTTCCTCAACATCAAAAGAAGCTGCCTGAAAAAGGAAATCTCTGCGGTGTGCACTGGCCTCTAGAACAGTGATGGAGTCTCCCCAGCGGATTCCCACTAAAGCCATGCATTTCCCCTTTGGACTTCTGTGTGCAAACAACAAAAACAGAAACGCGGAAGGACACAGAAGAGGATGCAGCAAGTGTTTAATGAGTCAGAGTGGGGAAATGATATCACCGGAAATGAAGATGGCAAGCACGGTGAACAGCAGGTACAGAGATGAATCTGCTCCCCTGTCCTACAACGGCGTTGCCACTGCACCCGCACATACAGGCCAAGAAATGAAGAGAGGTTGCAGGTCCCTCAGTTCTGGCTTTCAGATACTACCAGAGATCTCTGAGGCAAAAAGAAAACCAAGACATTAGATAGGAAGAGGGAGAAAAAGAGAACATTGGTAGATTTTCTCCGTGTTGTCAGCAAATCCCAGGTGGCCCCGTCCTTTCTGTCTTGCAGGGAAAAAACAGCAGCACAGCGTTTGTCCTACTGTCCAGTGCCATGTTGTGATTTCCAGGGGGACCTTGCCTGGGATCAGTGTCCAGCACCTTTAGCAAGGGTTGCACCTTCTGCCACAGTAGCGGTTGGAAATGCAGGAGAGGTCAAAGCCCCCCGAGGTGATGGGCACTCCCTGGCAGCTGAGGATGCTGCCAACAGCAGCGGAGGTGGAGGATCCGACGGCGGTGTTCTGCGGGAAGGAGCTGAGGATGGGTCCGGGCAGGGTCACCACCACGGGAGAGGGCTCAATGACAATGGTGGAGTCCTGGCATTGCCTGACACAGGGCTCATTGCAGCTGCTGGCCAGAGGGGTGGGGCCGCAGGGCTGGCATGGCACACATGGGTTGCAGCAGGACATGTCTAGGGACTGGAGGTGCACCTGTTGGGAGAGAATGCAGGAAGGAATCAGAATGTGGGGGTTTATGAGGAACAGATTTCCAGCAAGCGGTAAATGAATCAAAGCGCATGCTCTCTGGGCATCTGGAAGATGTGAAGTGGTAGCCTAGGGGTTCTCAGACCCCAGATATCTATCTATCTGCAGGGGAAACCCTGCAGAAATGCCCTCCCATGCCAATCCAGCTACTTTCTCAATTGGAGTCCACAAGCTACCTACACACAGGCTCACAGTCCTGGGTAAATCTTCATTTCTCTGCCCCATGACAAGCTGTCCCAGGATTTGGTATGAGACAGAGGCATCTCTGTTATTCTCTCAGATATTCACTGAGCTGAGACCTCCTTTAGTTGAACAACATGGGACAGGACGGAGACTCCCACTTACCTGGTTCCAAAGGAGAAGGAGGTATGAACGGTGTATAAGAGAGCTAGGAACTGGGGTCCCTTTTATAATGGACATAAGATGACCTATATCCAAAGGCACTGCTTACAGTGGTGATCATTTTCTGATGAGCTGTTCTTGTCCAGCATGCAAATCATCCCAGATAATGATATGGGTAGTCTGCCAGCTTCCTGTGCAATTCAGTTTCATTTCTGGCTTTATGCCCTGTCACTTCCTGACTAATGGCATCTTTTAAGAGGCATGATGAAGAGAAGCCCAAGCATTTCCGCACAACAAACAGCGGTGCGGGCAACACACTCATTTCACATGCTACGGGAGTCCAGCAAAGGCAGAAGATGTCAGCCTAGATCATTCCTTTAGGTTTCTCAGGGGGACTTCTGTGAAGAGGTGTACCAGATCCAGAGTGTGACGCACTCCCTGTTGACCCTTCTCTCTGGAAAATTCTGCTGCCCTGATTTGTCCCCAGCTCTTTTCTCTCTCTGATCATGGAACGGGGCACAATCTTATGCAGAGTGGTCTCCTGACTTCAATAAAAAAGGCATGAGAGCCAATGTTGTAAAAGGAGTGCGCTTTTAGTAAAACAAACAAACAAACAAACAAAAAAACTGAAAACATATAACAGAAGGAGGCATACAGGCCGCAGGTAGATACCCAACTGGGTGATGAGAACAGTGATTTAGAGTAGAATGATACAATAGTATGAGAATTTTTCCCATGCTTCACCATGTAGATCCAGTTTCAGGGCTTCAGGGTTTAGGTTGGATGTTGGAGGGAAGTTCATTAATATTAGTGTGGTGTCGTGTTGGAACAGGCTGCCCTGATAGGTTTTGATGCCCCATCCCTGGAGGTGTTCAAGCCCAGGTTAGATGGGCCCTGGGAAACCTGGCTTAGTTGACGGAGACGCTGGTGGCACTGCCTAGCTTGTGGTTGGAAATTCTTGAACCCTGATGTCCCTTCCAACCCATGCTATCCGTGATTCTGTGATTCTGAGGGAGTTTAAACAGTTTAAACAGAAGACCTGCAAAAGCCTGCAGGACCACTGTTACAGAGTTGCAGGAATTGGAATGGAACAAAGTGATCATCTTCAGAGGAACTTATCATGTGGGAACATTCTGTGTTTCAGTTTCTGTTCCTCTACCCCTAGTTCTATTGCAGTACACCATGGAAGAGAATCTGAACACCACTGTCAGATATCACACACTACAGATATCTGTAAACATCGATGAGATGCGCTCTTGGCCTTCAGTTCTCCAGCCTGATGAGACTCAGGACTATCAGCCTTTCTTCAGAAAGGAGGTGCTCCAGGCACCTGTCCATTTTTGCTGTCCCGTTCTGAACTCTCCCTAGAAGATCCATGTCTGCATTGATCTGAGGTGCTCAGAACTAGACACTGTGTTCTTGATTTGAACTCTTCAGGACAGAGTAGGTGGGGAGGTTGACCTCGCTTGACATGCTGGCCATGTGCTTCCTGATGTAAACCTGAACATCATTGGCCTTCCTGTCCACAAGGGCATGTAGCAAACTTATGGTCAGGCTCTTATCCACTTGCTTTGCTACATCAATCTCCTCAGAGCTCACTTCCAACAAGTCACTCCCCAGCCTGTACTGGTGTGGGCAGAGATGCCTCTGGTGGTGCAGGAACCCACATTTGATTCTCTTGAAGTTCATCAGGTTCCTCTCCCCCCAGATCTCCAGTTTTTCCTGGTCTTGCTGAATGATAATACAGCTCTCTGATGAGTCAGCCACTCATTCCAATTTCACACTGGCAGAAAATGTGCTGAGGGGGGACTTGATGTTTTTGTCTTGCTCATTGATGATGACATTCAACAGGACCAGACCCAGTACAGTCTCGAAGAGAACACCACATCTTATGCACCTGCAACTAGATTCAGACCCATGTACTGTGACACTGATATCCACTCATCAGTCTGTTCTCAGCCTAACTCACAGTGCTCTCACCTATCCCACACTTCCAACGCTTTGTTACAAGGATGCTGTAGTAGACTGTGACAAATGCCTTGTTGGAGTCAAGTTACACCAGATTCATTGCTCTCCCTCATCTACCCAGCGAATGATGATGTCCCAGAAGCCTATGAGGTTGCTCAAGCATCATTTTCTTTTTAGTGAATCCACGTTGATTACTTCCCATAAATTTGTTTTTTCCAACTGCTTGTGCATAGCATCCACAGCAAGTTGCTCTGACTCCTTTTCTGGGAATGGACAGGAGGCTGACTGCCCTCTAGTTTCCTGGGTCATATTTCTTGCTCTTGTTGAAAACTGGTGTGACGCTGACTACCCTCCAGTATTCAGGCACCTATCCCCCTCTGCAAGTTTTTAATGAAAATAAGAAGCAATTTGGTTATCACTCTTACCAGCTCCCTAATTCCCCTAAGGTGAATCCCATCGGGGCAGTAGATCTGAGTGCATTTATTTTGCCTAGACCACCTCTGAGCAGTTCCTCCTCCGCCACTGGGAAGTCATCTTTTGTCTCTAACCTGCGGGGTCTGGAAGATCGAAAAGGCAGTCTGAGCAGTAAAGATTGAAGCAAAGAAGGCATTTCTCAGGAAGGGAATAGGATGCATGCTGCGGTTCACACCAGTGCTGAGAAATTATGCTCAGAAAGATAGAATTGAGCTTCTGTCGCGGAAAGGAAAATATGTAAGATTTATTGTAGTTGATTATCCGGAAAATAAAAAACAGCACAATATGGAAAGGAAGAATGAGCTCTACAAGGGCAGGAGCTCCAGAGAGAAACATGGGGAAAATCCAGTTGATTCCACGTTAGTCTGCACGTAAGATTCACTGGCTATCTTTATAGATCTTCTTATTCTTTCTTTTTGAAAAACACTATTGATATACAATTTGCTGTTCAGTCTTTCTTGTGAGATGTGGAAAGTACTCCACACAACCTTTTAGCCCGTTCCTCGGTCCCAGGGCTAAACATGAGGAGACAAGCCAGAAAGGCAGAATTTTGCAGAAACAGGAGGTGTCAAGTGGGGCCGGATCACACTCAGGAAATGGTACATCTCTTGCAAGACAGGCTCCTAAGAAAACCGAAGGAGTGACCCAGCTGACATCATTTCCACTTCCTGGACTCTTCTAACACATGAAATGAGTCTGATCCCCTCTCTGGTCTTTGTTGTGTGGGAATGCTTGGGCCTCCCTTCATGACACACAAAAGATGTCTTTGGTGTGGAATGGAAATTACACAAAGCTGGAAACATAACAGTGCTGCAAAGGAAGCCAACACACAGTCCATATCATTAGCTGGGATGTTTGGCATTCAAGAGGTTCTTGTCAGAAAATAATCACTACTGTAAGTGACGTCTCTGGATATGAGACAGCTTCAGTCCATTATAAAAGGCAGCCCAGTTCCTTAGTCTCCCATTCACAACTTGCCTCTTTCTTCTTGGGAACCAGGTAAGCGTGAGCCCCCTTCTTGTCTCTTTCTGTCTTCATCGGGAGTCCTGATACTTAACAGACGTCTCAACAGCCACCAGCACTGTTCCATGACAAAACATGGAGCTGCCTGTCTTGGTAAAGGGAAGCGGGCAGAAGTTTTCTTCTGGAGGGAAGTTGAAATTGCACTCAGGGGCATCTGGGCTAGGGTGTAAGAAGTAGCATGATAGGCACTGGGTGCCTCTATTTGGGTCCTGGCAGGAAGAGACCAGGAAGCCGATGATCATCCCCGCACAGCCTCCAACTCCCTATACTGCATGTGCGGGGTTCCCTCCTGTCGGTATGGTAGATGCATCGTGACTCTGCACATTCTCCACTCTGTCCTCTCTCCCAACAGGTGCGTTGCCAACCCCAAGACATGTCCTGCTGCAACCCGTGTGTGCCATGCCAGCCCTGCGGCCCCACCCCTCTGGCCAGCAGCTGCAATGAGCCCTGTGTCAGGCAGTGCCAGGACTCCACCATTGTCATTGAGCCCTCTCCCGTGGTGGTGACCCTGCCCGGACCCATCCTCAGCTCCTTCCCGCAGAACACTGCCGTCGGATCCTCCACCTCTGCTGCTGTTGGCAGCATCCTCAGCTGCCAGGGAGTGCCCATCACCTCGGGAGGCTTTGACCTCTCCTGCATTTCCAACCGCTACTGTGGAAGAAGGTGCAACCCCTGCTAAAGGTGCTGGACTCTGCCCCAGACAAGAACCCCCACAACCTCAAAGCATGGCGCTGGACAGAAGAACAGACTTTGTGCTGCTCTTTTCGGAGTAGATGACCATGACTGACTTACGCTGTCAGGACTGATAGAAGTGCCCAACCTGTCCTCTTTGGCTACGTGGAAATTGTCTACCAATTCTTTCCTCCACCCATTCTTTCTTTCTCTTTTCTCTTCTGCTTTCCCCAAAATTCTCTCTGAAGATGCCAGAAATCCACTGAGCAACCAGCTTGCCTCTCTCCATTGATGGGCATTTAGTTGGATGTCCCGTGGCAGCTCTGCCATGGGAAGAGGGCAACAGATTCTTCTCTGTTCCTGCTGCTCCCTGCACTCGGAATCCTCACTTGGTCTGTCATCAGTTTCCTCCTTAGTCTCATTAAACATTTGCTGCAGCATTCATTGTGCCTCTGTATTGTTCATCCTTCTTCATTTTAATATGGTCAGATGAGAAGTATCTTCCTTTGATGGAAAATATCATAGATATCTAACTTTCTTATTTGCAAGATGGCAGGCAACTATAGATATTCATTCCTCAGTCAAAGCCACACTGAGAGAAGCCCTGTCCCATCTCTGCTGCATGTGTTCCTCTAGCTTTGCAGGCCTTCTGTTGTTCCCTGTGGTTTGACCACATCATGGTATTCGTGGGCAGTCTCTGAATAAGGTATATATCCATGTAACTGACGGGTCTTGCCTGGGCTTAATCCTTGGTCACACTTCTCACCTCAGCTCTGTGGCGTGCTGCACATAACACATCTCCCGCCTGCAGTGCAGGAACAATTGATAGATGCATCTCAGATAGAATTTACTCAAATCCAAGTTGAAAGTCTGACATGGTTTGCAGACTCACCCTTTGGTGTTCTCTCTTCTCTTGATAATGATCTAATGTTTCTAAATACCAGAATCCATGGAACAGAGAAACCGATCCCTCCCAAAGATAAACAATGAAAGAAAGTCCTGCTAGGTTTGGATGACCTCACACTTTGAACAGTTGTCAGGAAACACTCTGTGTCCAGGACATCTGTGTATGTCATCAGAATTAAGATAGATAAGGGATAGCGGATGGAGGTTATACGTCACGATCCCAAGAAATATCAGTAATGCCAGAATCTGCCTCCCAAACACCTACTCAGACTTTCCTTTACAGATGTCAGGGACCATGAATCTCTTGGGGAATGAGACTCGGTGCTTTGAGCAAGAGCTGCTGGGCAGGTCATGCCAGAACACATTGGATTAAGGCTGCATTCTGTCCTTCTCCATGCTGATGGAACAGATGAACGTATGCACACAGGCCCATACCCAGTAATTTCCAGTCGAGGTGGAGCAAAGGCCAAGAGAAGGATCTGAGAGATCAGGAGTTCATGGGCTCACACAAAAGGGAGATCCTGAAGCTCTGCACTGACCTGTCCAGCCTAGAGAACCTGATTCTCTTCCAAGACTCTCCAGGGATCCTGAGGTGTGTTCCAACATCCTGGGGGCAATAGGATGTTCTGTATGGTAGGAGGGGATGGAAGCCCATGTCCAGTCTTAGCCTCATTACACTGGGGCCAGAGCAGAGAGGTACCAAGCTGAGGGATTCCATACAGGAGCAGAAACTGAAGATCCCTGTCAACAGTTTTTGGGTTGGTTTGGCCCAATTCCATGAACAGCTGTGTTTTGTGGGATTGTTTTGAGGATTGGTCTGGGCAAGGTCACCAGCCCAGAAGAAGGCTCAGTGATGATGGTGGAGTCCTGACTCTGCCTGACACCGGGTTCACTGCAGATAATGTCCAAGATGGGGCCCTCTGTGAAGAGGTGTACCAGCTCCAGAGTGTGATTCCCTCCTGATTGACCCTTCTCTCTAGAAAATTCCACTGCCCTGTTTTGTTCCCAACACTTCTGTCTCACTGAACATGGAATGGGGCACAAAGTTGTGCAGAGTCTTCTCTAGACCTCAAAAACAGACTCAAGAGAAATGTTGTAATAGGAGGGGTGTTTTAGTTAAAAAAAACCAAAAAACAACAACAAAAAAACAAACAAAAAAAAAACACAAAAAAACCAAACAACAACAAAAAAAAAAAAAAAAAAAAAAAAAAAAACAGAAAAAATAGGGGGAGCCATTCAGACAGCAGGTAAATCATATATCTACCTAGGTAATGGGAACACTGATTTAGGGAAGAATCACACAGGACCACAAGGATTTTTCCCGTATTTCACTGTGTTAGATTCTGATCCAGGGCATTTAAGATGGAAGCCCTGGAAAAGCTAGCAGGGTCACAGAATCACAGATTTGTGGGGATTGAAATGGACTTCTAGTTACAATCCTCAGAGGAAATTATCCTCTAGGAACTTCCTAAGTTTCAGTTTCTGTTCCATTGTCCCTTGTTCTACTGCAGTACACCATAGGAAAGAGCCTGAAAACCAAGTATTTTTGCACAACAAAGATTAGTGTGGTCAACAGTCTCATTTCATGTGCTATAAGAATCCAGCAAAGGCAAATGATGCCAGCCTAGGTGATTCCTTAGGGTTTCTTATGGACCCTTCTGGAATGCGGTGTGCCATCTCCTGAGTGTGAACATACCCCACTTGACCCTTCTTTCCACAAAAATCGTGCTGCGCTGTTTGTTTTCCTCTTGTTTTGTCTCATTGATTGTGGTATGGGGCAAGAAGATGCACAGAGTTCTTTCCAGATGTCACAAGTGAAGCCCAGCTGCAAGTGGTGTAACAGAAAGAAGGAAATAACAAGAAGAATTAGAAAGAAGGAATAGCAAGAGCTATATATTCATTGAGTAAATCTTATATCTCTTCATGTGAATGTGAAGTTTGTGCATAATCACACAAAATCAGTTGGCTTTTTCCCATGACTTGCAGTGTAGACCTTTTCCATACAGGGCTCCTTCTTCCTTTCCATATTGTTGCATCTTTCATTTTTGGGGTGAACTGCTGAAAAAATCATATATATATTCCTTTCCATGTGGGAAGCTCATTTCTGTCATTTTGTGTATAAATTCTCACCACTGGTGTGCACAGCACACTCCATCTGATTCCCTTTCTGACACTCCTCAGGATAACAAATGGGCTTCTCATGTTTTAAATGGTAGGCCCAGTAGAGCAAACATATCTTGTCACTATCAGTGGATTCACAGTATCACAGTATCACAGTATTGTGCGAGTTGGAAGGGACCTTAGAGATCATCGAGTCCAACTCCCGGGATTCGAGCCCTCTGTGTAGCAGAGCAGCATTTCTGCCACTTACGCCACAGGGGGGATTCGAACCCCGGGCCTCTGGTGTTGCAAGCAACAACTTATATCACTGCGCCACCAGAGATTCCAATGTCTTCTTCAAGTCACTCAGTGTATCTTCCCTCACTGTGCAGCATTCTTGTATACCACAGTACGCCATTAACACATATAGGACTGTTAGCATATGCTTTGTCTTCTGTGTGCTGGTGTCATGGTTTTGTACTTTTTGCTACTGGTATTCTACATCATAACATCATTTGGAGCACAGAGAAGAACTACACATCCCAGAGGACCTCATGGTCAGAGAAGAAAATACGTCATGGAAGTGACGCTCACTCTCTCTCTCACTGCCTGGCAGCAGATGTGGGTATTCCTTCAGTTTCAAAGTAGGCTTCTCGGTCTTCAGAAAACTCTCTCTCTCTCTCTTATTTTACTTGATTTATTAGCCTCAAATTCAATTGGATTGTATTATGTTGTGTTATCTTGCATTCCAATATCATAGTTAGTAAAATAATTTTTCCTCCTTAGATCATTGCTGCTGCTCTGTTTGTTTCCTTGAGCCCAACTCCCATCTCCCAACTCCTTTCATTTTTCCCTTTCCATTTTCAGGGGCTGAGGTGTCCACAAGACAACTGCCCTGCTGTCATCGACATGGGTTGAACTATGGACAAAATGTAGGCAGAAGATGTGTTATGTGCCAAAGCCAAACTCCAGAGAGGTCTGTCTAAAAGCTCCATTCAGCAACTGTCCTAAACTACCAAGGAGCCTGGCAAGGCCTTGTGAAAACAGGAGGCCTCCAAACAAACAGGAACACATGCAGCAGATCTGCAGCAAGGCTGCTCTAGACATGGCCTTGACTGAAGGATGAATGTCTACTGAATGCCCCTCTCTCCAGTGCATAGGGAAGAGATGGCTTTGTGCTAATTCCCAACAAAGAGTCTTCTCAACTGAGCATGATAAACAGAAGTACAAAAGGTCACACAGAGAATCAACCAAGGATGCAGCAATGGTTTATTGAATCAAAGGAGGGAAATGACGTCACTCCAAGTGGAGGCCCAGAGTGTGGGGAGCAGCAGGAGCAGACAAGAATCTGTTCCTCTTTTGCTATGGCAGAGTTGCCACAGGACACTCATCTGGTTTCTGGGACCTTCACAGAGTTTTGTGGAGAGCAGAAGACAACAAAGAGGAGAGTGAGAAAGAGTGAGTGGAAGTATTGGTAGACATTGGCCACATAGTCAGAGAGGCCAGTCTGTCCCCTCCTGTCTGTCCTGACAGTGCAAGCCAGACATGGTCATCTACTCTGAAAACAGCAGCACAAAGTCTGTTCTTCTGTCTAGCAACGTGTTCTGAGATTGTGGGGGTCCTTGTCTGGGGCAGCATCCAGCATCTTTAGCAGGGGCACCTTCTGCCACAGTAGCGGTTGGAAATGCAGGAGAGGTCAAAGCCCCCTGAGGTGATGGGCACTCCCTGACAGCTGAGGATGCTGCCAACAGCAGCGGAGGTGGAGGATCCCACAACGGTGTTCTGCGGGAAGGAACTGAGGATGGGTCCAGGCAGAATCACCACAAAGGGAGAGGGCTCAATGGCGATGGTTGAGTCCTGGCACTGCCTGACACAGGGCTCATTGCAGCTGCTGGCCAGAGGAGTAGGGCCGCAGGGCTGGCATGGCACACATGGGTTGCAGCAGGACATGTCTTGGGGATGAATGTGCACCTGTTGAGAGAGAAGATTGGGCAAAGAATGTGGAAAGTGAGGAACAGTCTGACATACCACTATGAAGGAGCAAAAGCATGTGCAGTGTTGGGAGTTTGAGGCTGTGCAGAGATTGTCATGGGGTTCTTGATTTCCTCCAGAAATGAGAATCCAGAAAGAGCCATTGGTGCCTATGCTGCTGCAGAGTCTCTAACCCAGAAGCCCTCTGAGTACAGGTCCACCCTCCATCCAGAACAAGACATCTCCCCTCTTCCCTTATCAGTGATGAGCAACTCCAAGGAGTGGCATGGAAGAGAGCTGACAGCAGATGAGAGGTTCTCAGGGCTCTGGCCTTCTCATGGCAAGTGAGAGAGGCAATAAGAGGCACTCACCTGGTTCCAAAGAAGGAGGCAAGAGCTGTGGATGAGAGAGTAAGTACCTGGGCTGTCTTTTACAATATATATACACTGCCCCATATCCAGAGGCATTGTTTATAATTGTGATTATTTTCTGACATGTTCCTCTTGAATGCAGACCCTCCCAGATAATGACATTTGTTGTGTGTTGGTTTCCTGTGCATTAGTGTTATATTTCCAGCTTTATATAATTCCCATTCCACACTGAAGGCATCTTTTGAGTGGCATGAAGGGATACCCAAGCATTTCCGCACAACAAACAGTAGTGTGGGCAACAGACTCGTTTCATGTGCTAGATGTGTCCAGTAAAGTAGAAGTAAATGATGTCAGCCTGGGTCATTTCTTAGGATTTCTTAGGGGTCCTTCTCACAAGAGATTAGTGACCCTATCCCACCTGACACTACTCTCTAAAATTTTGCTGCCCTGTTTTGTTTTCTCCTGTTTTGTCTCAGATATGGGGCAAAAATTTGTGCAGCGTCCTTTCCAGATCTCAAGAGATAACCAAACTAATGGTGTAACAAAACTGCTGTTTTAATAGAATGACCTGAGGCAGACAGCACAGCTTCATCAAGGGCAGACTGTGCCTGACCAATCCATTGACTTCCTATTATGTAGAGACAGTATGCGAGAACAGAGGAAAAGCAGGTGATAGTATCTACCTAGACTTCTGCAAGGCTTTTGACGTGATCTCACAACGCATCCTTATCTGTAAATGGAGATATGGCATTGAATGGTGGACTATTCAGTGGATAAAGAATTTGTTGGACAGTCATAGCCAGAGTGTTAACATAAATGGCTCCATGGCCAGGTGAAAGCCACTGACAAACTCTGTCCCCCAGGAGTTCATCTTGGGATAGATACTCTAACATCTTTGTAAATGACATAGATGATGAAATTGAGTTATGACTCAACAAGTTTATCGATTATACCAAGCTGAGCTGTGCAGTCAGTTTGACAGAAGGAAGGGATGCCATTGAAAGGAACCTTGACAAACATGAATGATCGGCCTTTGTCAACTTAATGAGCTTCAACAAAGCCAAGTGCAGTGTGTTTGGCTGGGGAAATCCCAGATGTGTCTATGCATTTGAGAGAATAATTCCTTGAGGGGAGCCCTGCAGAGAAAGACTTTTGAACTCCTGGTAGAGGAAAATCTTAACATGAGCCAGCAGCATACACTTGCAGTCCAGAAGGCCAACAGTATCCTGCTTTGCATCAAAAGTGGAGTGGCAGCACAGTGAGGGCGTGATTATCTATCTCTAGTCTGCCCCCATAAGGATCTCTCCGGGATACTGCATTCCGGTCTGGAGTTCCTAGCACCAGAAAGATGTGGAATTTTTGGAATGGATCGAGATCAGGACAATAAGGATGATCAGAGGACTGAATCACCTCCCCTATAAAGACAAACTGAGGGATCTGGGCTTGTTCAGTATACAGATGAGAAGGCTCTTGGTAGACCTCACTGTGGCCTTCTAGTACGTGAGAGATTATAAACAGGAGGGAAATATTTTACATGGATAGATTGTGACAGGACAAGGGGGAATGATTTTAAACTGAAGAAGGGGAGATCTAGATTAGATGCTGGGGAAGTTTTTTGGTGCGGGATTCATGAGGGTCTGGAGCAGTTATGGATGCCCCATCTCTGGAGGTATTCAAGGTCAGGCTGAAACAGGTCTCTGAGCAAAGTGACCTAGTGTTTGATGTAACAACTGGCCACCCTGATAGTGGCAGAGGGGTTGAAATGATCATCTTTGAGGTCCCTTCCAAACTGAGCCATCCCATGATTCTACAATTCTGTGAATAAGTTAAGGCATATAGACTCTAGCTCTCTGTGCATGTGGCCATGCCCCATGCTGCACTGCAGGACACACAGAGCCCAGCTTTCAGCAGTCCAGTCCCTGTAATCCATGCTAAGGCACCCAGAACTTGCATACTGGGCCAGCTCCCTGGATGAGCAAAGGCCACCCTCAGCTCTGGTTCTTCAGCTTCTTTTGAACCCTGTGCCCTTCTGTCCTCCCTGCTATGTTCAGCCCATCTGGATCCCATGAGCTCAGCCCACCATACCCTCCCATCCAGCCTTTCTCCCTGCCCTAATCCATTCCTTTAGAAATCCCTCCCCTCACTGCTTCCTGCCATACAGCCTTTTGCCCTTACTCCCTTCTTCTCCTGAGTTAGGGCTCATGTGACATTTTCTATTGGAGGAAAGGGGTTTTCTGAGTTTGCTTCTTGTTTTCATCTTGGCAGTGGCTGTGAGCAGAGCTCAGGTGCAGCAGGGGCTGTTGGTAGAGACCAGTGAGGGCACCAGCATCACATCAACTGCTTTATGTGCCTACATGTCTTATGAGTGTATCCATCGGTACTGTCAGCTCCTGGGCTGAGGCACCTCCACAAAGCCATGAGTGTTTCACCTTTAGTCACTATCCTGGGCTTCCTGCACCCAAGAGAGTTTTGAGCTCACAGAGATGGGAGCTCACATGTCTGGCCTGCTGTACCTGGTAGCAATACTGATTTGTAGATCCCCTCAGCTGTAAGCAATTTGGCAAAAGCTGGGCCAGGCAGAAGCTCTGCAAAAGGGTGCTACAAACCCACAGGAAAGATGTAACTCCACTTTATACACAGGCATACTGGCTGTGGCCCCTGGACCAGGGGACTGAAGGGATGGGAAAATGGAGTAGAGACAGAGGGCCAGCCGCAGTACAGTTGTGACCTTTGGGAACATCTTTGTCTAAGCATCCTTCCCCAACACATTTCCATACAAATGAAGAAAATTACTCTTCCTTAAGAGTCTGTGGTATTGCTGACATCTGTGGGCCTCCCTCATGCACAGAGATCCTCTACTGAGAATGTCATCTGACAAGATTCCAATTCCCATGACTTGCTCCAGGGTGAAGGAGGCACACAGCAAGGCCAGGACTGATGGCCAAGGACTGGTAATGGATTAATGTCTAGGAATACCTTCCTGTGCTTCAAGAGACAGTATCTGAAAGACAAAAGTTTACAGTGTGAACTGGCCTCCTCTCCAAGGAGCAAATAAATACTAACTCCCTTGAGGTGGGGTTGAGAAACCCCACATGCAGTATTGACTAGAACCAGCAGAATTTGCTCAAGTCACACTGTGCAGACCATTTCCATAGAGAGCTCTTTCCTCCCACAAAAAACAACAAAATATTATATATATATTCTCCTCATAAGATGGAATTCTATTTCTGTCATTACACCCACCAGTGTGCAGCACAGCTGAGACAGGGATGTTGCTGCTCAGGTAAATCTGAGGAGGCACAAATTATTTTGTCAGATCCCTTATTAAGAAGGGTTGAGAGCTGGACTTATTCAGATTGGAGAAGTCTCTGAGGAGATCTTTCTGCAACACTCCAGGACTTGATGATTGCTTATAAGCATGAGGGGGGTTGACGTTTTATACCATCTGATGGTGACGGGAGAAGGGGGAATTACTTTGAATTAAAAGAGGGGAAAATTAAGTTATTTGGCAAAAATTCTTTACTCAGAGTGTGGTGAGGCACTGGAAGTAGGCTACCCAGAGAAGCTGTAGATGCCGCATCTCTGGAGGTTTTCAGCACCTGGTTGCATGGGGCCCTGGACAGTCTGACCTAATAATCAGGGTTGGTAACCCTTCCCATGGCAGAGGAGCTGGAACTACGTGATCTTTAAAGTCCCTTCCAAGCTAAGCCATTCTACAATATCATGATACTCCAAGTAGCTGAGTTGGTTTTGCAGACAATGCCTGCCCCTGCTACTAGTGGCTGAAGGCCAAGGCCCTCCCCTGCTCCTGCAGTTGCACAGAGATCTCCTGGCTTCAGCAGCTGACAGCATAGGCCATTCTCAGCCCCAGTCTGACTCCAGCAGCTGGCATCAAAACCACTCATGCTGACACACTAAGTAACTGTCATTTTGTCCTTGCAGCACATGTGCACAGATCAGGGTGAGACGATGCAGAGTTAAGAAAAGACTTATTAAGAAGACAAAACAGACTGCGGTGATAAGAAACATGGCTCAACCTGACATGAGAAATGAGAGCCCCCTTCTACACACCTCTTTGCCTCCCCTCATCTTGCTCCCATTTCCTTGCATGTCTTGTGGGTTTGTATAGGACTGTTCCACACAGATCCCAGACTGTGTCCTAGTTCACTATGAAATCAATTCAAAAATCCAGGCTGGTCTTCATGGAAGTGGCCCTGTGATTTATTGATAGCCCATCAAATGTTGTGAATTATGCTGCTTGTTTCTTCTCAGATTCTCCATGTATTCATTCAGTGTCTGTCTCTGCATGCTTTTTGATTGCCTCCCCTTTTCTTTCATCCCATATGATGAGGTCCCTGTTCATATAACCACACTGACAAAATAATTCCATACCCCCACATAGCCTCCTCAATCTGTCCCCTTTCATGTGCATGAGAAAGAAATGATGAGGGTGAAGGTAAAAGAAGGAAAATGCTGTGGGTGCAGTTATTATTGCTGCCCCCAATTCCTCCATGAGGATCAAGAGCAGAGAGCAATATGACCTTGAAGGCAGCAAAGAAAAAAAAAAAAAAGAGATAGCAATAACACTTTAAATTGAAAAGGTGTGAAACTTAGGAACGTATTTTCCTGCTGCTAGGAGGGTAAATCAGTAATTAGTTCATACTACACTCCTTCAGCTTCCCTGTCCTCTCTCCCAGACCAGCCTCTGCTGGCATTTCATTGCAGGGAAAGCCCAAGGGAGGAGAACTGTGACCCCTGCAAACTCCCCACAAGCTCAGCTTGGGACTATGAGCCCAAGCTCACATTCCATGAAGTGGGAAGCCTGTGGGTCCAGGAAAGAAGCGGCTGTTGCAGCTCCTACATTGCACCCTTAGGGAGCTAGCATGGTCCCAGAACCATTTCTATGCACACAACAGGAAGAGGCTTGGCCTGCATAGCCTAGACTCATTATTTTCTTCTGATCTGCTTCTGAGGAAGACAGCCCTCAGCTGTTATGCTTTCCTGTCATTATTTCTCCCCATATGCTAGGCCTTGCTCCTGCTCCAGTTGAACTATTTGTGGTTTTGTTAAGCTGGTTTCTCCAGCTTTTCCTGGTCTCTATGCCTAGCAGCCCTGCCCTTCAGGGTCCTGACTGTTCTTCCCAATTAAGGGTCTTCCACACACACACTGCTAGCACACTTGATTCCATCATCAGGACATAAGTGGAAATATTAAATGCTATTAAGTAATTATTCCTGAGAGATCATTTTATAGATTCCAGTCCCCAACTTTACTTTGAATAGCTGGTCACGGCACTTAGAGCCCAGCAGATCATCTAGTTTGCCACCTACCATACAGTCCACTTACCCATCACATAACTCAACCATTTGGTTGCAAGGGGACTATGCAACAGAAAATGGGAAAGGTCTCACTAAAATCTATGTACTCTACATTTAGTACCCTCATTTTTTCTCCATATCTGCAGTCTTGTAGAAGAGTCAGTGTTGTTAGTCAGGCATGATTTGCCCTCCTTATAACCAGGCTGGCTGCTGCTGATCACTGTGCTATCTTTTGTATGATTAACAAAGGCATCTGAAGACATTTGCTTTGAAGCAGTTCAGGAAGGAGAGAAGGGAGTACAGATGGCCTGTAGTTCCCTGGATCCTCTTCCTTTCTCCTTCTGAAAATGGGTATGATACTACCTAGAGGCCATCCTTCAAGTGTCATGACCCTTGAGAGAGAACAGAACAACCTCACAATGACATCACCTAACCTAAAACCCTTGGATGCATCCCACCTCATCTCATAGATACTAGTATGTCCAACTGGATTAAGTGTTCCATAAGGATTTTTCCTTTATAGGGTGTAGGATTTCACTCCCCAGAATTCTATGAAGAGACTCAGGGACCAGGGAGGCCTGGGGACAAGCCTTACTCATGAGATGTAAGGAAAAAGAAGCATTTCAGCCATTTCCATTTTCCTTCTCATCATTTATCCTTTTCATGGACCAATGAGCATACAATCTTCTTCAGAGGAGACAGATTCCTGACAGATACAACACAGCAAAGGGCACACAAGAAGGGAATACATGCAGAAACATGGCATATGGTGCACTCAATGAAGAAATCTCTTTGGCAGAGATAAGGGGGAAATTTCAATCAAAGATGATGCCCTAAGTGTGCTCCTGTCACTGTGTGGTACCCAAAGAGAGTGGGAAGAGAGGAGAAGTGTACTGGGAGCCTTGCAGAAGATATTGGAGCTGGTGACCTTGGCTAGACAAGTCTGCTCTTTCAAGTCTTGTACTTTAGGATTAAGAAGCCCTTACATTAGCCCGCTACATTAACCAAATCATCTTTGAAGGGGTATTTTTCCTTTATGGCTTGGAGACCTTCTTTCTCAGCTCGGAGACTCTCTCAGTTTGGAGATTCTCAAATAGGAGACTCTCTACCTCAACCTGGAGATTCTCCCTCTCAGTTCAGACTCTCCCACAAACTCCCTGTCATGGTTTTGCAATTTTGTAATTTTGCTATCAGTATTCCACATCATAACATCATGATAAAGCATGGATAATTTTGACGAATGTGCTGCTCACAGAAGAAGACTGAATGTCCCAGAGAACATCACGGTCAGTCATATGACAAGGACTCTATATAATCTCACTTCAGTGCTGGACTTGCTCTCTTGGATCCTGCCAGCTGAGGGAGTGTGTGGAAGCATTCCAGCTGTTTCGCCTAGAGTTACAGTAGGCCTCTTGGTTTTGGGACTCACTCTCTCCTATTTTACTTGATTCATTAGCCTTAATTCCAATTATATTGTATTACATTGTGTTATTCTGTATTCCAATATAGTATTTAGTAAATAAGTGTGCCTCCTTAGATCGTTGCTGCTGTATTTATTTTCTTTTTCCCTGTTTTCTTTTCCTTCTGGGCCAATGGTCTGCGGGCTGACTGCCCCCCTGTCATGGGTGCAGGTAGATTTTAGGTTAACCCACGACACTCTCCCTTTTGTGTCTTTTGTCCTTCTCGACTCAGACTCTCACTCAGTTTCAGAGATCCACTTCCTCTCTGGAATAGTGTTGAATAAAGCCCTGCAGGCATAAGCCAGGCCTCAATTAATTTGTGCCTCCTCAGATTTACCTGAGCTGCAACATCCCTGTCTCAGCTGTGCTGTTCACTGGTGGGTATAATGACAGAAATAGAATTTCGTCTTATAGGGAGAACATATATATGATATTTTTTTGTTTTTTTGGGTGGAGTGTGTAAGTACAAGAAGGATTTTACGAGCAGCAGCTGCTGAGCAGGATAAATAGCATGAGAACCAAAGATACCTCTAGGAGAAGAAAGAACGGCTTGCAGCTATGGAGAGGGTTGCTCAGGGTTGTTATTGTAGAAGCTTCCCACCAATAAGTGTGTATGATTTTTCAACACCCTTGTCTGTTTCCTATAAAAGTATGGCTTTTTGTGTAATAAAGTTAGCATGATTTGACCATACTGGTTGATGTCATGACCTCGGACGTCAGTTTCTACAACAGGGGAGGAAAGAGCTCTCTATGGAAATGGTCTGCACAGTGTGATATGAGCAAATTCTGTTGGTTCTACTCAATACCGCACAAATGTGGAGTTTCTAGCACCTCAAGGGAGTTAGTATTTATTCACTCTTTGGAGAGGCCAGTTCGCACTGTAAATATTCGTCTTTCAGATACTGTCTCTCAAAGCACAGGAAGATATTCCTAGACATTAATCTACTACCAGTGCCCATCCAGACCTTCTTGGTCTTCTTCTGGACTCACTGAAACAGCTCCATATCTTTCTTGTGTTGGGGACCCTGGCCTGGATGCAGTGCTCCAGGTGGGGCCTCAGAAGGGTAGAGTAGAGTATGAGAATTAACTCTCTTGCTCTGCTGGCCACCCCTCTTTTGTTGCAACCCGAGGCACTGTTGGTCTTCTGGGCTACAAGCCCATGCTGCTGGTTATGTGTAGATGGATGGATTCATTGCAAGGCTGAGAGCAGGAGCTGACATCCAGGACAAGGTCAGACCCAAGAGGGACCTGGCTGAAGGCTGCACCCAGTAACCACAGTGGACCAACAGGAAGCCTGGCCAAGCCATGAGGTCAACAGAAGGCCAGGCCAGACTCAGGCTGTCATTGGTCAAAATTCCCATTCAAATGACATGCATCAGGCTCTAGGAGACATGTCTAAGCAGAGACACATCAAGGCAAGGATGGACAGTCATTGCTTATGAAGTAGCTCAGGAGGCCTGCCTCAGCTTCAGAAGACAGTGCCTGAAAGATGACATCTCTGCGGTGTACACTGGCCTCTAAGATCTAGAACAGTGATGGAGTCTCCTCAGCTGATTCGCAAAACAACCACTCCTTTAGACATCTATGAGCAAATGACAAGAACACTGAAGGACACAGTAGAGGATGCAGCAAGTGTATAATGAATCGGATGAAGGACATGATATCACTGGAAATGCAGATGGCAAGTGTAGTGAGTAGCAGGTACAGAGATTAATCTGTTCCCCAGTCCTACGAAAGCATTGCCAGCAGGCCAACGCATACTGACCAAGAAAGTATGAGAGGCTTAGAGAGGCTTTCAGGTCACTTGTGGCTGGTTTTGAGGGTACTATCAGAGATCTCTGAGGCAAAAAGAAAACCAAGATATTAGATAGGAAGAGGGAGAAAAAGAGAATATTGGTAGACTTTCTCCATGTTGTCAGTGAAGACCAGGTGGCCCCGTCCTTTCTGTCTTGCAGGGCAAAAACAGCAGTGCAACATTTGTCCTACTGTCCAGTGCCATGTTGAGATTTCCAGGGGGACCTTGCCTGGGATCAGTGTCCAGCACTTTTAGTAGGGGTTGCACCTTTTGCCACAATAGCGGTTGGAAATGCAGGAGAGGTCAAAGCCCCCCGAAGTGATGGGCACTCCCTGACAGCTGAGGATGCTGCCAACAGCAGTGGAGGTGGAGGATCCGATGGCAGTATTCCAGGCAGGGTCACCACTGTGGGAGTGTGCTTAAATTACAATGGTGGTGTTCTAGCAAACACCTGCTATGGTAGTGGTATGGGTGACCAGAAATTGTGCTGAAACCTTTCTTGATTCATCCAGTGCTTGGCAGCAGAGCAGGGAAAAGACAGGAGATGCAAGTTCATGCATCATGATCCTGTGTAATACCAATAATTCTACAATCTAATCTCTGAACACAAGCTCAGACATTCCTGTGCAGATGTCTAGTCCCCTGAAGCTCTCCAAGAATGAGACATGGGACTCTGAGCTAGAGCTACAGGGAAAATCACAATAGAACATTTTGGATTAAGGTGTTATTTGTTCTTCTCCATGTTGATGAAAGAGATGAACACATGCACATGCGCTAGTGCCCACAGAATCTGTGGAGCAGTAGCAAAGGTCAAGAGAATGATCTGAGTGGTCAGATCATAGGCTTATACTGAGGGAAGTTCCTGCAGCTGTTTACACATCTACCCCAGCAGTTCCCGAGCCTTTGTCTTGATCCTGAGGGGCAAATAGAATGTTCTCTATGGTGGGTGAAGATAGAAGTTCCTGGCCAGTCCTGGTCCTTTCTCATCAGGGCTTGAGCATCAGGGCAGCTGCACTGAGGGAGTCTAAACAGCTGCACAGCAGAAGACAGCAGAAGCTGGACTGGACTGTGAGTACTGAGCTACGCTTTCCAGGTACAGCATTGTCTACTGTGAGGTGTGCTCTTCTCATCCGGCAGCACAGTTTGAGATGCAGCCCTTGTGCATGGAGAGCTGGGGAATGGCTGCAAAAGGTCTTTAACCTGAGGAGAAAACAGGTGACCAGCTACACACCCCAGTCCAGCTTTTTTAAGAAATTGAGCAAAAATGGCAGGAGACCTGCATGGATGAGTAAGGAGTTTGTGTATGAACTCAAAGGGAAGAAGGTCCATGAAATGTGGAAATAAAACCTACACATTTGGGAGAAGTATATGAATAGTGACAAAGTCTGAAGGGATGTAATGAGGAATGCTAAGGCCCACTGAGAATTCTGTCAAGCGTGGACAAGAATAATTCCATACGAGAAGCATCTGTCAATTACTGCTGCAGTACAGGCAGGAGGTGTGTTTTATGTAGTTTGACTCAGTTCCAGGGTGAGAGCCTGGACTAGGCCTCAGACAAAGGCAGACTCTGAAGTGATGATGCTGAATGCTCCATTCAGTAAATGTCCAAGGAGCCTGGCAAGGCCTTGTGAAAACAGGAGGCCTCCAAACAAACAGGAACACATGCAGCAGGTCTGCAGCAAAGCTGCTCTAGACATGGCCTTGACTGAAGGATGAATGTCTACTGAATGCCCCTCTCTCCAGTGCATAGGGAAGAGATGGATTTGTGCTAATTCCCAACAAAACAAGAGTTTTCTCATCTGACAATAGCAAACAGAAGTACAAAAAGTCACACAGAGACAAAATAAAGGATGCAGCAAAGGTTTATTGAATCAAAGGAGGGAAATGACGTCACTCCAAGTGGAGGCCCAGAGTGTGGGGAGCAGCAGGAGCAGACAAGAATCTGTTCCGCTTTTGCTATGGCAGAGTTGCCACAGGACAGCCATCTAAGTGTTCATTAAAGGAGAGAGGCTGGCACGTCACTCATCTGGTTTCTGGGACCTTCACAGAGTTTTGTGGAGAGCAGAAGGCAACAAAGAGAAGAGTGAGAAAGTGTGAGTGGAAAAGAGTATTGGTAGACATTGGCCACGTAGTCAGAGAGGCCAGTCTGTCTCCTCCTGTCTGTCTGGACAGGGCAAGCCTGACATGGTCATCTACTCTGAAAACAGCAGCACAAAGTCTGTTCTTCTGTCTAGCACCGTGTTCTGAGATCGTGGGGGTCCTTGTCTGGGATCGGTGTCCAGCACCTTTAGCAGGGGCACCTTCTGCCACAGTAGCGGTTGGAAATGCAGGAGAGGTCAAAGCCCCCTGAGGTGATGGGCACTCCCTGACAGCTGAGGATGCTGCCAACAGCAGCGGAGGTGGAGGATCCCACAACAGTGTTCTGCGGGAAGGAACTGAGGATGGGTCCAGGCAGGATCAGCACCACAGGAGAGGGCTCGATGGCAATGGTTGAGTCCTGGCACTGCCTCACACAGGGCTCATTGCAGCTGCTGGCCAGAGGAGTCGGGCCACAGGGCTGGCATGGCACACATGGGCTGCAGCAGGACATGTCTTGGGGATCAGCGTGCACCTGTTGGGAAGGAGGGTTTTGCAAAGAAAGTGAAGAGCGTGGAGCAATCTGTCATCACACTTTGATGGAACCAAGACACATACAGTGCAGGGAATAGGAGCCATTCTAGAGAGGGACAAGGCTCTCTTGACCTCTTGTCAAGACCTAGATAGACCCCCCACTGCCTACTCAGCTACTGCCGTGGCCCTACCCCAGAAACCCCTTGAATGCAAGCCCAGGATCTCTCCCAGAAAAACTTTTTTTCCCTCTTCCTTCCTCAAGGACAAGCAGCTCCAAGATCTTTCATGGAAGACAGCTGACATCAGATGAGAGGTTCACAGGGCTCAGGCCTCCTTCTGGAGAATAAGAAAGACAAGAAGGGGACTCATACTCACCTGGTTCTGAAGAAGAAGGTGTCTAGAGTAGTGGATGAGAAAGCAAGGAGCTGGGCTGCCTTTTATAATGGACTTATACTGTCCTATTTCCTGAGGCATCAATTATAGCAATGATTGTTTTCTGACAAGTTCCTCCTGAATGCATGATCATCCCAGATAATGATATGGGCCCTGTATTTTCTTCCCGTGCTGCTATGTTTCATTTCCAGCTTTTGACTGTGCCCATCCCACACTGAAGGCATCCACTTAGTAGCATGTAGGGAGGCCCAAGCATTTCCGCACAATAAATATCAGTGTGGGCAGCAGACTCAGGGAACGTGCTGGAAGAGTCCATCAAAGGCAAATGATGTCAGCCTGGGTCACTCCTTAGGGATTCTTAGTTTCCTTTCTGGCAAGAATTGTAGCAGGTCCTGGGTGTGACTCTGTCCTACTTGACAGGGCTTTGTGGAATATTCTTTCCTCTTTTCTTTCCTCTCTTTTAGTCTTTGGGTTCTTGGTATGAGGCAAGAATAGTTTTGCAGTACTTTTTCCAGGTTTTTTAAGAATAACCCAACAATAAATGGCATAACAAAGGGCATGCTTCAATATGAAAGAGTAAGAGGAGCCATACACCCAGTGGGTGAATCTCATATCCTTTCTGGGGATGGGAATTCTGACTTTGTGAGGAATTGTGCAGAAGGAAGTGGATTTTTCTGAAATTGCACTACATAGTGTAATATATCCATAAAGAGCTCCTTCTTTATTTCCATATCATGGTGCCTTTTATTTTTTGTACAAGACTATACTGTTCATATTTTCCCTAACTTACTTCTGTGATTATTCCACAGCAGTACTCAACACAGGTAAGCACAGCTCAAATGGATGGCCTAATAAAGCAAACCTGTCTTGTCAGTATCAGTGGCTTCAATGTCTTCTTCAGGTCTGCCAGTGTGCCTTTCCTCTCTGTGCAGTCTCTCTGAGTACTATGCAATTTCATTAACAGATATAGGGCTACTAACATACACTTGTGTCTTCTCTGTGTTGGATTTGTGCAAATGTCTGTGAGTGCAGATTTGAGCATGATTCCTTCCTTGTGGGCATGAGCAGGTGCCCCGTGTCCCAGGCTGCATTACATGACTTAGTGCCACTGATTTTCCAGGTCTACAGTAGTGCCAAGTGGCCTGCATGGCAGGTCACTGTACTCTCACCCACATCTGGCACAATCAAGGGACCAGGGCTCAGCAACACCACCTCATCCCATCTTATTCTTTCTCTCTTCTGTCCTTCCAGCCCCTCTTTGCTGGGGGTGCTCTGGTGCCTTCAGTTCTGCCAAAGGAGTTCTGCAATCATCCTCCAGCTATCCACACACATGGCTGTAACCCAAAATGTTCTGCATGGTGGGAAGAACACAGTTTACATCAGACAAAGCACTGGCTGCACAGATTTGCCCAGCAGTCACATTTCAATCCAACTTCATTAAGAAACAGAGCAAAAATGGCAGGAGATCTGCATGGATGAAAAAGAAGCTCATGGAGAAACACTGGGAGAATGTGAAAGTCTATGCAATATGGACATGGGAGAAATATGGGCAACCTGGGTGAAAGTATGAATGGTATCAGGGACTGCAAGGATACAATGATGAAGGTTAAGGTCCACATAGAATTAAATCTGGTGAGGGAAATGAAAGAAAATACAAAAGGCTTATTTAAGTATGTCAACAGCAATAGAAAGATGAGAGAAAATGTGGGTCCTCTGCTTAACAAGGTGAGTGCGCTGGTAATAGGGAATGCTGAGAAGGTGGAGATGATGAATACTTACTTTGCTTCAGTCTTCACTTCTAAGACTGCCCCTTGGACAGTCCAGACCATGGGGGTAAGAGACAGTCTGGAGAAAGGATGCTTTCCCCATAGAAAAGCTATGAGGAGCCATAGGAGCTCCTCAGAAATCATCTCAGCAAAATCAATGCACACTAATCCATGGGCTCCATGGGGGATTAGAGAACTGTCAGGAGTGAATGGAAAACTGCTCTTTATCACCCCTGAAAGGTCTCAGAGAATGGGATAGGTGCCTAAATTTTGGAGGATAACCAATATAACTCTAGTCACATAAGCACATTAATATATATGGTGTCATTAGCATGTATTCACATGTTCTGTGTGCTGGATTTGTGCAAATGTCTGTGGGTGTGGGTTTTTTAATTATTCCCTTCATAAGCACATGAGAAGGTGAACTGTGTCATGGGCCACAGCATAGAACCCATTCCTGTGATTGAGTTTCTGCATTTACAGTAGTGCTGGGTGACCTGTGTCATTCTGAATTATCCTGCTCTGACCCATGTCATGCGTATCCAGGGATCCAGGGCACTGCACCATTGTTTGTTGCCTAAGAGAGAGTGTTAGGAGGAAACAGAGCAGATGGGTATGTGTAGAGAATCCTGAAATTCTTTCCTAAGGAAGCCATGGCATCTCCTTAAGAAGGAGGTGGAGGCTGTGACACTAAGTCATGTCCTTTTGTCATGCTTGGACCTTACAAAGAGAAGCCTTGTCTTCTCAGCAGTTGCTGTGAACTAAGCCCAAGTGCAGTGGGAGCTGCCAGCCAAGACCAGTGAGAGCAGTGGCATCAGTATCACCTACTCACTTCCCAACATATAGTCCAGCGATTACATCCACTGATGGTGTCAGCTGCAATGTCAAAGCCTTGCATTCCTCATGGGTGACATTAAAGGCTCCAAGGAGGTGCTAGTTCCAGCAGAGTGGCTATTGGTAGCAGCACAGTCCTGTCTGGGCCTGCAGAGAAGTGCTACATCCAGTGCAGCCAAACTCCATCCAGACTAGGGTGCACCTCTGTGAATTCTCTAGTGAAAAGACTGCAGCACTCATAGCAACCACTGACTTAGGCCAATGTGAGTAAAACACAGATAGGCAAGATGGTACGCAACATGATATCCAACTCATATTTCCTGAAAAATCCTTAGAAAATGTGAACTGAGGTGAACTGGGAGGAACAATCAGAGAACACCTTCTGGTGAGTGAAAAGAGAAGGAACAACAATTGTGGAAAGAATGCATGTGTAGGAAGCTACACATGACAGAATAATCTAGATGATGAGAACAGATACCATAAAGTCAAGGACTTCAGTCAGCACTGCCTCTGCATGCCAGGCTCAGAAGAGGCTCAGAATCAAAGCAGAAATGGTCAGTGATGTACCTGGTACTGACTCTTTATACATCAAAAAGAAATATACTGAGATCATTTGGTGTTGGTACCTTCCTACAGTTATAAAGGTGAGGCCATTTCCATCAAGATTAGGAGAGATCTGGAGAACGTAATGACAAATAGGACCATGTGCTACCTGGAATGTTCCATTAAGACCAGGAGTATGAATTCAGATACAAATGTCTTGTTCTCATTTGCCATGGCTCCAAGATTTCAGAAAGGGATGGTGTCAGAGCAAGGATTACTACTGCAATAAAGGCACCAGTAAGCTTTAAAGATGAAGCCCTTGTCTGTCCTGTATCTCTTTTCTCACAGCCTCTGTTGACTGCTGCCTGTCTCGTTTTCCATCTGTCTTCTCTCATTCTCTCTCTCCTCTTCCATACAGATGGAAATACAAACATTATTACATACAAACATTATCCATCCTTCTCAAAGTATCCATCCACCTGCTCTTAACTTCATAATTGTCCCTGGAGGTGAGATATGAATTAATCTATCAAATCTGGAACATGGGGTGTTCAGTTCACACTAACACGCAAGAAAGAACTTCTTTACTGTCAGAGTGACAAAGGACTAGAACAGGCTACCCAGAGAAGTTGTGGAGTCTCCTGCTTTGGAGATATTCATGACTTGTCTGGACACCTTCCTGTGTAGGGAAGTTCCTGTAGGAATCAGCTTTAGTGGGGGGTTAAACTCAATGACCACTTCAATTCTGTGATTCTATGATTCTGTGAAGTCCAGATTTTATTTCCTGTTTATCAGTATTTCTCTTGTATTGGTTTCCGGTGACTGAGGTCAGACAAATATTGAGTGTTTGATGGTTCTGGGGGGCTGGCTGGGAATCAGTCAGTGGATGGTGAGCAATTGTTTTGTGCATCGCTTGTTTTGTATTTATATGTATGTAATTATCATTATTGTTATTTATCTCTTCCTTTACTATCTAAGTAAATTATATTTTCTTCAATCTACGACTTCTACCTTTCCTTCCAATTCTCTCCCTACTGGGAGTGGGGAGAGTGAACAGAAGACTGTGTGGTGTTCAACTGCATATTGGATTAAACAATAACATCAGTTTTTATTCTTTTTCTCAGTTCAGCTATTACTGAATTGGGTTGCTGGAAGGCTGGGAAGGAAGGATGGGATAACAGTTTTAAACATGTACCTCTAAATTCAGAGTGATAGTGTTCATCTTTGGGTTCTTTTTTGTCTATTTGTTAGATTTTCCAACATAAATTGCAGTATTCTGCTTCTGAAAAGGAAAGGTTGGTGTACCCTGATTAGGCCCAACCATGTTCCTAGTTCTCTCACTCAGCATTTCCATGCTTGACTCTGCCTATATTACTAAAAGGGCAAAATATGCCTTGCTTGGAATAGCTTGGTAATGTCTAGGAGGAATCAAACATTGAAGAGTTTAGGAAAGTAAATCCTGCTGATATCACAGTCCACAAAACTGCATGAGCAGATTGTTTCAAGAAGGGAAAGGAAGAATAAAAGAGCTGCTGGGATAGTGGCATGGGTGGCCCCGCAAAGTTGAGTAAAAATCTTGCATGCCCAGGACATCAAGTTCTTCCTTTCTTTCAGTTGCTCAGATATGACAAGAACAAGTTGCTCAATCACCTTCTTCAAGGATGGACATGAAGCTAATTTATCCATAGCTCACTGCATTGTCCTTCTTGACTTGAAGTCTGGAGTGCCACTGGCTATTTTCCAGTTTTCAGGCACCTCTTCCATTCTCCAATACCTTT
This sequence comes from Excalfactoria chinensis, assembly GCF_039878825.1. NCBI lineage: Eukaryota > Metazoa > Chordata > Aves > Galliformes > Phasianidae > Excalfactoria > Excalfactoria chinensis. The sequence continues at coordinate 3,963,704 of NC_092848.1, read as the reverse complement.
CAAAGATGATACAAAGTAGTTTTGCAATCTACCAGCTCTAGAGAGCTGGAAGGTTCACTCCATCGTTCATGGATGAATTCCATTGCGGTCCATAGACTTGTGCACATTAATTTTGCCTAGATTACCTCTGACATCTCTCAAACACGAGGAAATCATCTTTTCACCAGACTCACTCTTACCTACAGGAATGTAAGATAAACTGGTTAGGGTATTCTAACTAATATTGTGGATATTCTTGTTCTTTCTTGGATGGAAATGATCTGTCCTTAATGAAGAAGTGAAGGCTGGCTTGGATCAGCTTTCTTACTAAAACAGCCCTTTTGTTAAACCATTTGTTGTTGGGCCTTTCTTTTGAGATGTGGAAAAGAATCTGTGCAAATTCTTGCCTCATACTAATATCACTGAAGTAAAACAAGTGGAAAAACAGCAGGGCAGAAAAATATTCCATGGAGAAGTGTCAAGTAGTTCAGAGTCACACCCGGGACCTGCTACAATTCTTGCCAGAAAGGAAACTAAGAGTCCCTAAGGAGTGACCCAGGCTGACATCATTTGCCTTTAATGGACTATTCTAGCACGTTACCTGAGTCTGTTGCCCACACTGATATTTGTTGTGCGGAAATGCTTGGGCCTCCCTACATGCTACTCAATGAATGCCTTCAGTGTGGAATGGGCATGATCTAAAGCTGGAAATGAAACACAGCAGCAAAGGAAGAAAACATACAGCCCATGTCATTATCCAAGATGATCTGCATTAAAGAAGAGCTTGTCAGAAAATAATCACTATTATAAGCACTGCCTCTGGATATGGGACATCTTAGATCCAGTATAAAAGGGAGCCCAGCTCTCCGCCATCTCATCCACTACACTTTTCAACTGCTTTAGAATCAGGTGAGTGTCAAGTTCCTTCCTGTCTCTCATGCTTTCCATATAGAGGCCTGAGTTCAGGGAATCTTTCATTTGTTATCAACATTGTTCTGGGATAAATCTTGGAGCTGCTTGTCACTGAGGAGGGAAGATGGGAGAAAGTATGACATGGAGGGTTCCCAGGCCTGCATTCAGGGGATTTCTGGGCAAGGGTCTCGGCAGTAGCTGAATAGACAGTGAAGGGTCTATATGGGTCTTGACAGGAGGAGGCCAAGATAACCTTGGCCCTCTCTAGAATGGCTTTCAGGTCCCTGCACTGCATGTGCCTCGGATCCCTCAAAGTACGATGACAGATTGCTCCACACTCTTCCTCTGTTTGGCTCCTTCTCAACAGGTGCACTTCCAGCTCCAAGACATGTCCTGCTGCAACCCATGTGTGCCATGCCAGCCCTGTGGCCCGACTCCTCTGGCCAGCAGCTGCAATGAGCCCTGTGTGAGGCAGTGCCAGGACTCCATCATCGCCATCGAGCCCTCTCCTGTGGTGGTGATCCTGCCTGGACCCATCCTCAGCTCCTTCCCGCAGAACACTGTTGTGGGATCCTCCACCTCCGCTGCTGTTGGCAGCATCCTCAGCTGTCAGGGAGTGCCCATCACCTCAGGGGGCTTTGACCTCTCCTGCATTTCCAACCGCTACTGTGGCAGAAGGTGCCCCTGCTAAAGGTGCTGGACACTGATCCCAGACAAGGACCCCCACGATCTCAGAACACGGTGCTAGACAGAAGAACAGACTTTGTGCTGCTGTTTTCAGAGTAGATGACCATGTCTGGCTTGCCCTGTCCGGACAGACAGGAGGAGACAGACTGGCTTCTCTGACTACATGGCCAATGTCTACCAATACTCTTTTCCACTCACTCTTTCTCACTCTTCTCTTTGTTGTCTTCTGCTCTCCACAAAACTCTGTGAAGGTCCCAGAAACCAGATGAGTGACGTGCCAGCCTCTCTCCTTTAATGAACACTTAGATGGCTGTCCTGTGGCAACTCTGCCATAGCAAAAGCGGAACAGATTCTTGTCTACTTCTGCTGCTCCCCACACTCAGGGCCTCCACTCAGTGTGACGTCATTTCCCTCCTTTGATTCAATAAACCTTTGCTGCATCCTTTATTTTGTCTCTGTGTGACTTTTTGTACTTCTGTTTACTACACTCAGATGAGCAGATTGTCTTGAGTGAGATCACGTGGCATGCACAGGACAACTGGGGAATAAGCCTAGCCAGCATGATCTATGATCTAGTGACCCATCTGGTGGATGAGGGAAAGGCTGTTGATGTGATCTACCAGACTTCAGAAAAGCCTTTGACACTGTCTTCCGTGGTATTCTCATGCAGATGATGGCAGCCCATGGCTTGGACGGGTACACTCTTGGCTGGGTAAGGAGCTGGCTGGAAGGCTGGGCTCAGACAGTGGTGGTGAATAGACTTAAATCCAGCTGGTGACCAGTCATGAGTACTGTTCCCCAGGGGTCCATGCTGGGGCTTGTCTTCTTCAATATCTATATTGATAATCTGGTTGAAGGCACTGAGTGCACCTTCAGTAAGGTTGCAGATGACACCAAATTGGCTGGGAGTGTGGGTCTGCCTGGGGGTAGCGAGGCCCTACAGAGGGATCTGGACAGGCTAGAGAGCTGGGCTGAAGCCAATGGGATGAGGTTCTACAAGACCAAATGCCGAGTCCTGCACTTCGGCTACAACAACCCCAGGTGATGCGACAGGCTTGGGGTGGAGTGACTGGAAGACTGTCCAGAGGAAATGGATCTGGGGGTATTGACTGATGCTCGGCTGAACATGAGCCGACAGTGTGCCCAGGTGGCCAAGAAGACTAACTGCTTCCTGGCTTGCATCAGAAACAGTGTTGCCAGCAGGAGCAGAGATGAGATTGTCCCCCCATACCCAGCACTGGTGAGGCTGCACCTTGAGTACTGTGTCCAGTTTTGGGCCCCTCACTGCAAGAAAGATGTCGAGGCCCTGGAACATGTTCAAAGGCAACAAAGCTAGTTAGGGGTCTGGAGCACAGGCCATATGAGGAGAGGCTGAAGGAGCTGGGCATGTTCAGCCTGGAGAAGAGGAGGCTCATGGGAGACCTTACTGCTCTCTGCAGCTTCCTGAAAGGAGACTCTAGTGAGCTGGAGGTCGGCCTCTTCTCTCATGTCATTAGTGATAGGACTAGAGGGAATGGTTTCAAGCTGCGGCAGGGGTGATTCAAGCTGGACATTAGGAAATATTACTTCTCAGAAAGGGTGGTCAGGCACTAGAATGGACTGCCCGGGGAGGTGGTGGAGTCACCAGCCCTGGAGGTGTTCAAGGAACGATTGGATGTTGTGTTGAGGGACTATGGTTTAATGGGAGCTATTGTTGATCAGTGGATGGTTGGACTGGATGGTCTTTTAGGTCTTTTCCAATCTTGGTGATTCTATGATTCTATGAGAAAGCTCTTGCTTTGGTGGGAATTAGCACAAATCCATCTCTCCCCTATGCACTGGAGAGAGGGGCACACTGTAGACATTCATTCTTCAGTCAAGGCCATGTCTAGAGCAGCCTTGCTGAAGATCTGCTGCATGTGTGCCTGTTTGTTTGGAGGCCTCCTGTTGTCCACAAGGCTTTGCCAGGCTCCTTGGTGGTTAACAGAGAAACTGATTTTTTTTCCAAACACACCTGGTCATCCTGATTAACGTTTCTAGCATTCTGTGGTATATGGGATGTTCTATGTGAGTGGCAATTTCTCAACACTGGTAAAAGCTAACTAGTCTTAGTAGTGGATCACGTTGGATATAGAATACACAGTGTTCCCAAAGGAAATATTAAATGAGGCAAATGTCAAATCATTTTGTCTCAATATTTTTTATTTTTTTTTTTTAAATGAAAGCTTTTCAAAGTACTGCATATGATGTAAACTGATACTGAATTATCCTTCTTTCCCTTGGGCAATAGGATCCTTCAGCCAGATTTCCTCCTCTTTACCCAAGACTGAACAATGGGGAAAGCCTTCCACTGGAAAGACTTTTATGAGGTTGTATTTGGGGGATGATGGTAGTCCTGGATTTGGATGGTTTTGCAGGTAGGGGTGTCTCAGGACATTTACAGTGTCACTGCTGTTACTTTGGAGCTATTGATCCCAGATGCAGTGTCACCACCTCCCTCCTATTTGTCTCTCTAGGCATTCCCTCTTCTCATAATTCTTGAATTCCCTGGCAAAGGGCCCTCTGAACCTCAAAGCTACTGCACCTCAGGGAATCAGCAGAATCTTGTATAAAAGTCCTTTCAGATGTGCCAGCTGGGATGGACTCATGGAAACAGATTAGCTTCTGGAAACTGCTGGAAGGGCACCAGAGAAAGGCTAGATGAAATCTAAACACTCTAACCTTTCTTTCATCCTGTCAAACTAAGAGAGTCTGAGCTTGCACCAGCACCTGACACCAGCACAGAAAGGTGACAGTGCAGGTTCCGGGTCTTGTGCTGGGCAGAGGATCCAGGTAATTCTGTGCACATGTGCACTAGCACATACTGTGTGTGCATATGCGTTGCACACTCAGATACATAGGCAGGACAAAATATACCTGTGCCTGCATGCAGGTGTAGTTACATCAACACACTCACAAATGCATATGCAAACAATGTGTGCACAGAAACATGCATGTGCACACCTACACACATAAGGTACGCATGTGCACTCACTCACAGGAATGGATGGACACTGTGGGGAGCTGAGTAGATACTGGGTACCCTTCTGTCAGGGCAAGTCTGCAAATCTCTGAGCAGGACAAGCCTCCAGGTGAACTGACAATATAGTTTGTGAAAGTGTAGGGACTGCTCAGAGGAGTCCAAGATTGTCAAGCAATTTCTCTAGAGGGCAACTGGAGGAGGAAGAGAAATGAACACCAAGAATCCACACAACTGCCTGGGAAGCCAACCACAGGTCCACAGGTGACTACTAGAGCAAGTTGGGAGGGAGGTGAAAACAGAGTTATGGCACAACGGAATGCAGGGAAGCTCCTGTGTGTTAAGTCAGGGATTGCAGGGCTGGGAGCTGCTGAGCCCTTGCTGTCATTGTGGCCAGAAACAATGCCTCCAGAGTGCCCCAAGGCTAGCATTACTTGCTTTTGTGGGACCCATCTGACACTGCAGCTGAGTCCTCTGCCATCACTGACTCATTCCTTGCTCAGAATTCCTGGGGCTTCTCAGTCCCCACACTCAAAAGAAGCCTCCATGAGGGAATGGATGTAGTGTAAGTCAGGAAATGAAGTGACAGTATAAGAGAAAAGAACCACATAGTCTATGTCATTAGCTGAGACGTTTTCCATTCATCTTGAGCTACCTGGAAAATTGTCACTTCTGTAGAGGCTACCTCTGGGCTGAGGCAGAGCAGGGTCAGGCTTCTGTGCCCAGATACAGACCCCTTGCTTATAGACCCATATCCTGAAGAGAGTGAGCCCAACCTTCACTAACCTCATGTGGCGAGCCTAATGCTGCTGAAGGCTCTGGGAGATCAGCAGATCACAAGCTTGTGCAGAAGGGAATTCTGCTCTAAACAGCAGTATGCTGGGGAGACAGATTAGGTCATAAGACAGCATCAGATGATGCAGGATTGTAGAAGGCATGAGAAACAGCATTTGCAATAGTCAGTTAGAGTGACTCTCCTCATCCTCCAGTACCCATGCAGAATCTGGAGGCATGATTTGCACCTGAGAGCAAGGAAGGAAGGGATAGTGTCAGAGGGTGGTGAAACACTGGAAGAGATTTCCAAGAGAAACTGTGGATATTCCATCCCTAGAAGTTCTCAAGACCTAGGTGACTGGGGTCCTGGGAAGCCTGATCTAGACCCTGCCCATGACAGGAGGGTTAGAACTAGATAATATTTAAGGTATATTTCAACTCAAGCCATTCTACAGTTCTACATGATTTTATGATTGTACTGAATGTACCCTCCAAACCCCAAAGAGTCCCCTGCACATCCCAGAAGTCAATTAGTTTTGCAAAGCATAAAGGACTCACAGACTGACATTGAAATTAGCCATCCAGATTACACACAGGGCCTTCACTCCCCTTGCACACACCCAGCTCCTTTCAGACAGGGCCATCCAAGACAGTATTCAAGGTTCAAGCCACACAAGGAAGAACTTCCTTACTGTGAGAGTGATAGGGCACTGTAACAGGCTTCCCAGAGAGGCTGTGGAATCTCCTTCTCTGGAGAATCGGGACCTGTCTGGATACTTTCCTGTGTGACCTACTGTGGGGAAAATGCTTTGTCAGGAGGACTGGACCAGATGATCTCCAAAGGACCTTTCCAATCCCTACAATTCTGTTATTCTGTGCTTCTCTGAACTCCATCATGGATGACCTATGGTGCCCTGGCTTTTTCCAGGCATGAATCAGATTCCCTGAATCCAGCTCTCTTCTTGTGTGGGCCTTTGGCCAGTCTCTACCAGGTGGTCTGATCCCTCACTGAGATCCTTGATAGAGGCATACAGGCTGTTGTCTCTGCAGAAGAAGTGAGGCAGAGCTGGGGGGCCCAGGAGGCAGGGCAGGAGGAAAACTCCATGGTTGGACAGAGTGCACTGAGGATAGTGCATCCTCCCAGCACATGGCCATGCAGTAGCAGCCCACATGTTTATATGGAGAATTAACCCAAGTTTTTGTAACTAGGTAATACCAGGGAGGAGTACTGCAGGTTCTTTTTGATTTTTATGTTCTTGTTTAAGTAAGTGTCACCTCTGAGTGGCATCATGGAACATATACTCCAGGAGACACACCAGTAAGAAAACATGCAAAAACACTGCAGCAAGGGAAATCAGAAAGTAATGAGAAGCATAAAGTAATCATCATATACATGACCCCTACCTCCTGCATTGTTCATCACCTCCCATAGCCGGTTAGCCACATAACCCATGGTGTTACCAAAAGCCCTTGAGGCAAGGAAAGGGTGAAAACAGGGGCTTTGGTGGGAGAAGGGCGAGCAGTTCCTTTCTAGGGATATTCAAGGATCTGATCACTAGTTCCCCAGCAGCTTGAAGGACAAGCTTGGGAGTAAGTAAAGGAAGGTGCTTCCTGGGAAACTTCCCTCCATGTACGTAATACTCTACAGCCCTCTTTTGCTCCTCATCCAGCCATGCTGCCCTCCACATCTCTTCTGAGTTGTCAGCAAAATTTCCATGGTAACAAAAGCCCTGCTCAGCTGAGATCTGTTCCTGAGGAAAGAGATGCTCCCCAAACACTTCAGTCAGGTCTGGTGCATTCACACACTGGTCCAGACAGGATTAAAACATCAATGACTGACAAGCATTTGTCCTTTGCATATCTACAAACATCCAAAAAGAGGTTACTATAAACTATTCATTCAAACTGCAGGACCCATTGGAAGCCTTCAGAGAAAGCTGTTACAGTTAGAGAGCTGATAGGTACAGGTGGTATGAAAGGTTTCCCTCTACTATAATATGCCCTTCTTCTTGGGTGGTAATGTTCTACTCCATGGCACCTTGGAAAAAAACCTAGTTCAACACTTGTGCAGGGAAATCAAGAGGAGATACAAGGTGGTGAAAGAGAAAGATCCTGGACCTTCGGTTTACAGCAGAAGTCCCAGGAATGGAAACAGCAAAGCAGTTTTGGTCTCTTTGGAAGTCTGAGACCAAAGATTAGCATAGATCCAAACTAAAATGATACCCATTACCTCCCACAGGAGTACTTCCCAAGGAGTGCTGTCTTCAATTCCTGTTCTCCTGCTGCCTTAAGCAGCTGCAATGTTACAGCAAGATGAAAGGTAACCATCCCCAGAGGAAATCATGTCTATTGAATCAGACCTTCAGAGGATAGCACTGTGTTGAGCAGACTCCCACTTTATTCAAAATCATATGTTGACAAGAATTCTAGACGTTGGCCTCTGGTCAGCAATTTTCACTGCTAATCTGGCAAGATAATCAATTCATGGCAAATTGTTGTGGCAGCAATCACATTCATGAGCATACAAAGAACTCATTTTTGAGTTTTCTTTAGCCACAAGATTCTTCCAGCTCTCCAGCCCAACTGTGGCAAAGAAAACAGAAACAATGAGCATGTTAACTGAGCAGGTTCTTTCATATCTTTTTCCCACAGTATTCCATGACTGAAAAGCCATTGAATTGTCTCCCACTAAAATCTTCAGTAGTACTAAGGCATTTATTTATTCAGGATGTTATAAGGGTCAATGAACAGGGAAAGATAAACATCTTCCACAGTCCTTATCAGCGTACTCTGAGTACAAGAAGCATTGGAACCATATAAAGTATCATTATACTGAGGATTAGTATTGCCCACATATTCCAGTTTATTTACCATTGAGTTGGCTTTTCTTTGCTTGCTTCTGTATTTGAATGTTGTCTCTCCTTCTGACATTTCTCCCCAATACTCACCATCATCCTCAGCACAAATAGGTGTACCTCATCTCAGAATGTCTCACTATAAATATCTTCATGTCTATTCCCTCAAGGAAGAAAAATTTTCAGGGACCATGTCTGGATTTCTCAGCTTCCACCACAGCTGCTCTCCAGGACTAGCTCTTCAGTTCCTGAAGTAGGCATTGCAACACAGGAACTGTGTGGAGAGAGAAAAAAAAATGATCCTCTGGGCAATGAGCTGTTTTTTCTTGGGCAGAAGTCAAGAACACAGGGAATCTTCCCACAAAGAAATGGTGATTACCCAGAGCTGAAGGAGAGATATGTAATAGCTCCAGGGTTTCAACAGGGAATCTTCTCACCTCTTTGGCTCATGGGTCTTACTCATCTGCTGAGGATTTAGTTCATCCTCCCATGCAGGTCCAGGAAGATATTTCCCCTCCTTTGGTTATGCTGAGAAGGATGGAATATGAAGGATGCAAAGTACAAACACTAATGTATCTCCTACCAAGGACCTTCTTCTCCAACACTGATTATCAGCTTCCCAAAATTCAATCTCATTTTGAACCCATGCCAGTTTTGCTAATTTCCTCAGACTTCAAGTCTAATTTCAGCTGTAAAAGTCACGTGGGGTGTTCTTAATGATAGATCTCTCTGATGCACAGGATGGGGATGCAGAGATCTAGACTCACGAGAGATACAATCAGTCAAGCAGAGACATAACCACTCCCAAGGCACCCTTGTGGTACATGCTACAGGCAATTATGTGGGCTCAGCTTACAGAGACAGACAGTGTTAACTTGGAGCTTGAGGTCCTCCACATATGGAAGTAACAGGTTGTTCTCTGCAGACAGTGCGAAGTGCCTCACTAAACCTACCCTAGATCTGAATCTGGATTGGTGGCTATCCACCAGCAATAGCATTTAAGGGGCCCAGATAACTGGGGGACTAAGGTGTATCAGAACATGTGTCATTAGAACAGGGACTGGAGCCGCTGCTGGAGAAGTTTAATTGCATTGTTAGGCAGTCTCACCCCAAGATGACTGTGTTGAGAATGGGACTATTTCTGTGCATGATATGAGAAGCCAGAAACTCATATTTACACTGCTTGACCATACATCCCCCATTTTATCAGCTCTTCCCTTTCCCCACCGTCCATCTCACTTCTTACAATCTAAAATAAATAAATAAGTAAATAAATCTGACATGTATTGTAGGCTTGTGTCAAAACTCATACAACAGTCTGCCACTTTATACTGCTTTCAGCAGTATCTCACCAGGCACTGACTCCATCAGTTATCTGTACATCTGCTACTGATAGAGTATAGCAGCCAGTTTTTCATTTGAAGGAGAGGTAAGTTTTCATGCTTCTTTTTATGCTTCTTACCAAATATTTTCTGCACAATTCCTTCCTGGGCCTTCTGCAGTATTTCATCTATCTTTATGTTGACCTAGACTTCTTTGCATAGCTTAGAAGGATATTTTCCCTCCTATCTATCTAAAACTCAATTATTTTGGGATTGTCTGAACACAGTAGGATCACTTCCATAGAAGTTGTCTCTCTCTCTAAAAAATGATGTAAAAATAACACATGAAAATGTGTTTGAAAATGTAAAAAGTAATGCACAAAATGTTATTTCTCCTTTTATGCTCTGGTTCTGATTTGCAACCAATGTCATTTCTCGCGTGACCAAATGATCATTGCAGGGCTGGGAACATCTGGACTCCTTACTGTGAACAACATAGCAAATAGCCCTACCAGAGACCAAACATCTCTGGACACCTTTAGTGTTCAGTCCATGTCTTCTGACTACAGTGATGATACTGACGCATCCGTATCCCGGAAATCCTTGTGCCTCTCATTGCAGCACTCAAAAAAAATTGTACGTGAAGGAATGGGCATGACATAAACCAGGAAATACAAAGGCAGCATAGAGGGAAACAGCAGCACATTCCATGTCATTAACTGAGAAGTTTTCCGTTCATTATGAGCATATTACAAAATTGTCACTTATGCAAAGACTGCCTTTGGGCCTGAGGCAGTGCAGGACCAGTATAAAAGCTAGCCCAACTCTTTATTCTCTCAACAACTTCTCTCACCTCCTCCTTCAGAACCAGGTGAGTTGGAATCTCCTTTGTTCTTCATCTCCTTCTCTAGCCTTCAAGGACATCTTAGGCAATAGCTGATCCTTGATCTTCTGTTAGTGCTCTGAGATCCTGGTCAGGGGAGAGGGAAGACAAGAGAATACGTGTATAGTAAAAAGGCTGATTCTGGGCAGAAACATTCCTGGGCCTCATTGCTATATGAAGGACTGTGGTGGGCTCAGACAAAGAAACCCTCATGCCATGCTGCTCAGTCTTTATCTTTCCTCTCTAACTGGCGTAGGTTGCAATCTGTTCCTTAAGTAATCCTGTGCTCTGTTTCTTCTCTTCCCTCATCCTCAGGTGTACATCCAGTCCCAGGACATGTCCTGCTCTGACAAGTGCCTGCCGTGTGAGCCCTGTCAGCCATGTCGGCACTGTGGCCCAACCGCTCTTGCCAGCAGTTGCAATGAGCCCTGTGTCAGACAGTGCGAATCTTCTACTGTTGTTCTCGAGCCCCCTACTGTGCTGGTGATTTTCCCTGGCCCCATTCTCACCTCCTTCCCACAGAATACTGTTGTGGGATCCTCCACTTCTGCTGCTGTAGGCAACATCCTCAGCTGTGAAGGAGTCCCCATCAACTCTGGATGCTGTGACCTTTCCTCTGTTACCAGCTGCTACTGTGGCAGAAGTTGCCCTCCCTGCTAAAGCTATGACTGACAACTCAGAGAAGGATGCCTACGTACAAGGAACCCAGAAGATGATGCCTGACTGATGACAGAGATGTTGGTCATTGCTTTCAAGAGAGGCTGATTATCCCCTGCTCTTTCTACAAATGGTGGCCGTTCATTAAAAAGAATGAGCCTGGGCTCTCTGAAAATATGGCCAATGCCTCTCTTTCCCTTACTCTCAATTTTCCCTCCTTTTATTTCATTGTTTATTGCTCCTCTCGGCCATGAGGTTCCCTCTCTTTCTGCAGGGATGCCAGTTGGCTATCCTGTGGGAACTCCTTTTTCATTATGGAGCACTGACTCTCTCACCTGCCCATGGCAACCTTTTTTCTGAGGGCTCCCCTTGGAGACATCTCTTTTCCCACTAGACTCATTAAACTCTGCTGCATCACAGACTGTTGCTTTGTGTGGTCCTTGCATCTGTGGGCACTCTCTGAAGCTGTCCAAGGAGAAAGGAATTACTTCGGGAGAGGTAAAAAGGGGGCACAAAGGCCCCCTCCTCATCATTCCTTGAGGAAAATGATGGGACTTAGTGCATTCAGTCCCTTTAAGGCACTGTTCCTTAGAGCTGAGAATGGCACTTCAGGATATTTATTGCCAGTGACAATCACCTTTCCCTTGCTGCATTTGGGCCCAGAAATATTTCCCTGGAATCAGAGCATGATGTGCAGATGAGGAGTTCAAGGACTGGAGAACTATCTTATTGCTATCACAGAAACATGGTTGAATGATTCACATAATTGGAACACCATGATTCAGGGCTATACAGTTTAGAAGGAATAGGCAAGGTAGGAGAGGTGAAGGAGTTGCCCTCTGTGTTAAGAAGGGGATAGACTACAAAGAGCAGTCTCTGATAAATAGTTATGAACATTTTGAGAGCTTATCAGTTACAATTAGGGACTCGACCAATAAAGAACATCTGGTGGTCAGGATTTGCTACAGGCTGCCCAAAGGGAGCCTGTTGATGCTTGAGATGCAGGTGTCATGCTCACAGGTTCTCATCCTGATGGGAGATTTCAGACACCCAGATATCTGCTGGGAAAACAACATGGTGAGCTGCAAGCAACCCAGAAGACTCCTGAAGTCCACTGACAACTTTCTGGCCCACATACTGGACAGACTGACAAGAGGTGTACTGTTGCTGGACCTGGTACTCACCAGTGTGGAAGAGATCATTAAAGAGGTTAAGATCTGGGCTACAGTGACCATGCCCTGGTTGAGTTTGTGATCTTGAGGAACATGGGCCTGGCCCTGAACTTCAAGATTTGCAGGGACCCCTGTCCTCCAAATCTGACAGGGTCACCCAGCCCTTTTTATACCCATGTGAGAATAGGCCAGGACAAATGGATCAGGTGGAAATCAATGCAAGAATTCCCCTAGTATGTCTGAGGATGTTTTCCTCATGAGCTAGATTATATTTCATTGCATATAATTCTCTTTTTAGAACTTTCAGATTCCTTGTCTGTCTTTTTTTTCTGCTCTGATCAGGTAGTTGTAAAGCCTCAGCCTTCTCTTCCCCAGGATGAGCAAGCCTTATCAGCCTGCCTGCACTTCATGTTCTTCAGCCCCTGAACCACTCACAGCTGCCTCTGCTAGACTTGTTGCAGTCTGTCAAGAATATTCTTGTACTGGAAAGCCCTCAAATTGATGCAGTACTCCAGATGCAGTGTCATAAGTCCCAGACAAAAGGACAAGTTCATATCTCCCAGCATTCTGGCTACACTCTGACTAATTAGTACGCCTTCTCTGCTGCAAGGGTACATTCCTTATTCCAGTTCAGCTCGTCCACTAGGACTCCACTTTTTTTTTTTTTTTTTATGAACTTCTTCCAAGATAGTTGGCCCTCAGTCAACTTTCATGCATAGATTTGTTCCTCCCAAGGTCCAAGAGCTTAGCACTGCATTTATTGAACTTGTTGAGATTCTAATTAGCCCATTTCTTCAGTCTGTTTAGGTCCCTCTAACTAACAGGCCTGTCCCAAAACATACTGACTCCTCCCCTCAATTTGGTGTTCTCCACTAATTTGCCAAAAGTGCATTACATTCCATTTTTCCCACTGTTAATATAAATGTTAAACAGCAGTGATCTCATTATTGATCACTGAAGTGCCACGCTAATTACTACCTACCAGGAAAAATTTGCATCACTTGTCGTGACTCTTTGAGCATTGGCAGTCATCCATTTTGTCAGCCATATCTCAATAATTTGTCAATAAACTGCTACAGGGGATAGTATTGAAGAACTTGCTAAAATAAAGGAACACAACATTCACTGTCCTCCCATTGTTCGCAGTGACAGTCAACTCATCACAGGAGGCAATTAAGTAGATCAGGAATGATTTGACCTCATTAAACACTCGCTGACTGTTCCCAATTGCCTTCTTGTCTTTTATGTGTTCAGAAATATTTTCTTGGAGTCATTTACTTCTTAGCATTTCCAGGAATTGAGGGGTGGATCACTGGCCTGCTCTTCATTCCTCTGCACTTACAAATATGGAGGCAATTTTACAATCTTCAGAAACTTATTCCTTTTATTTTTCAAAGAGAATAGAATGACCATGCAATGACTGGATGCCTTTCACCTGGTTCTATGGACTCATGTGTCTCCACAGTTTGTTAATGTTTCCTTAGTTCTTTCTTCCTCTCTTGTGAGTGCAGTTTTATTTCCACACACACTGCTGGCAGGCTCAGGGATGTGGAGGTCTGAGGACAAGCTTTTGCTAATGAAAACCAAGAAAAAAGATAAGCATTGAATATATCGGCTTTTTCCCCATCCCTTGCCACTTTGTGCCCTGACCCACAGAGCAATGGGTCCACACTCTCTTTAGCTTTCTTACTGCTGCCAAAGGACATGAAGACATCTCTGTTTTTGTCCCTCAACTCCCTTGATAGTTTCAACGCTGACAGATCACTTGCATCTTTTATCCAGTTCTCACATGTGCTAATAGTGCCACTGTACTACTCCCAGAAAACCTGCCCCTTATTCCACCTTCCTTGTAATTTCTTCTTCACAATCAGCTGGGAGCTCCATATTCACATATTCCAGTCCTATGCTGTGTTTGTTCAACTGAGTCATTCAGGGAAGCTGGTAACATCTCTAACTCAAACAGGGTTTGTGGAGAAACTGAGAAAATATATTTATGACAGGATCATAGAGAGAAGGAACAACAAAGACAGAGCAGTCAATAAAGGGAGATGGATGGCATAGCTGGTGACAGTTCCCAGAGGACTGTGGATCATAAGTAACCAATCATTGGAGGGTGTAGTTCCCTGAAGGGACTGCATTCTGTGCAGAACTCATGCTAGAGCAAAGGAAACAAGAAGGAAGAAACTGAAGAATAAAAGATAAAGGAACAAGCAGAGTAAAAAATAATCTCTAATGTCTGGAACCCAGTCTCCTGTGTTGCCTGTTCCCTCACCAAAGGGACTGAGCATAACCTGTGGTGATAACAAGGGCAAAGGACGCTAGTCAGGTGGAAGTAAAGTTGTTTCTATCAAGAATGCAAGATGTTTTTCTCTTGAGTGTGTAAATGTTTGTCATCTTTGTTTCCCAATCAATATCTAAGTATTCAATGTTAGATTTCCCAGGTCAAGTTTATTCTGACTTCAGCAGTAACTGCTGATTTCCCCGACTTTATTTGAGCCCACAAGTTTGCTTGCTCTTGTGCTAATTATTTTCTCTCCTGTCCCAATGAGTGAGCAAGTGGCTGTGTGGACACATAGCTGCCAGCCAGGGCTATCCCAACACAAGCACTGAAGCAGCCTCAAAAGAATGAACTTGGCTCCAGAGCTGTAAGTCCACAGTAGGTATGCTTTAATTCCTCTGAGGAGATGTCTCAGATAAGTCAGATGACACCTGAAGTCTTTTCAATCTCTGAAGCCAGTATAGGTTACATTTGCAACAAATTTACATTCCAGAACAATCCAAAATCTGAACATCCAGTGGTCTGGTGGCTAATATCAATTTCACAAACTATGTATCCTACATATTTCAGTTAACAATAAAATTTGGCTTCACACAAAGAGGAGAAGGAAGGCATGACTTCATGGAGTAAGAAGAAAGAAATGGTTTTTTGGTCAGGAAAAGATGATGGATTGCCATAATGGAGAAGCGTATGTTGCAGATGTGAGCAGACATCCATTCTGTCAGTCAAGTCACATCTGGTGACTGCAAAATGCTAAATAGAAGTATGCCATGGAAGAATGAAGAGAGCTTCAACCACACAGCATCATCTCTTGTTTTCTCAGTCTCAGTGACTGCAGTTGATGAGGAGTCTAGTTATTTCAGAAGCTCCCTGTGCAACCATGGGTGTAAGTCACTGAGGCACTGACATGGTCACAAGGGTGTTGCAAGGATTCACATGATTATTACTCACCTACTGGAGTACATTCACAGCAATCAAAAGGTTGTCAAATGCATTCTAAAGATGGATATGTGGCCCCTGAATAAGAAGGAGCTGTTCATATCACTGTGGCTGCAGACATGGTATTTTGGCTACGCTTTATCCAAATGTTGTCTCCTTCCTTACAGGTGAGTTGGAGAGAAAGGAAGACATTGATGTGGACTTACTGCAAGAAAAATTTGGAGAAAGTGCAATGGGAGGTTGTCTGCCACCAAGGGAGATCAAATGCAAGAGATATCAGGATAAGGACAACGGGAAATTCCTAGGAAGTTAGCAAAAGTAAAAATCACCTTCAACAAAAAGGGGGAAAAGGTTGTTGTCAGTACACCTGGTATGCTCAAATCTCAGGTTTCAAATCTTCCAGCAGTAATGAGGACCAGCTCAGCAGTGACAGCAAACTGGACCCTTGGTAGTAAGCATCATGCCATGCCACAGTCTTTTTCTGCTTCTCATTCAGTCCCTCTCTCAGGGTGCAGATCATAGATCTTATGAGCTAACAATGTCTCCTTAGCTATACACAACCTACCTGGCTGTGACCTGTTTCTGAGGACAGGGGAAAAAGGGAGTATCAAGAAATTCAGTGGAAAAAAGTCTGTGCAATTTTGGGAACTTGGCAAAAACTACCATACGCAAGGAATTAGTGAGCTTGTGTAACCCATGTCTATTCCTTCAGGCCTTACAATTAAAGGCTGAGAAGCTCCTACAATTGCGTGAGTACCACTGTAAGGGAATGTGATGGAATACTGAAAGAGCCTTTACTGGCCTATGCTGCATGTCAGTGGATGTTATTACAGAGATAACATCCCAACCTGGCTGGAATAGAGTTAGTTTTCTTCATAGTGGCTGGAATGGTGCTGTTTCGGATTTTCAAGGAAAATAGTGTTTATAATTACCATGTTACAAATATAGTTTGACTTTACCTGACAGAGCTCCCCAAACACAAGGGCTTTCACTGGACCGATAGGAAAACATTTAAAAAGAAAGATGATTTATTGAAGCAATACACATAATTGGTTTGGGATTGTTACTGATAAATGCGTTAACTGTAGTATTACTAATATATGACAATAGCACCAGCACTAGGGTGGTTATTCCCTTACAAAGCCATGACACAGTGCTAATATAGAGGTGAAAATGTCTATGGCATTCAGTATTACATGAGCTAGACTGGATAGAGATTGGGCAATTCACTTTAAAAATCCTGTGATTTAGGTTTGCAAAGACTGAAAACAGCCAATATTTTCTTTGGTGGTTTACCTGTGAAGCACTGGGGATTGTCAGAATATAAAAGAGAGACAATGAGGGTTGGAGAACTAGGGAAAGAAATGCTGGTGAAGGGTCTGAGGTCATCAAGAGAGTAGATGTTTCTTCTCTGTTGCCAGATCTCATGCATTATCTTTTCTAACAGTGCCAGGAAGAGCTGAAGAAAGGTTATAAGCATAGCAGCTCCCATTCACAGCTTTCTTCCTGCATGGATCTAACGTTATCCTTGCTTATTTGAGGATATGGAAGAAGGTTGGGCTGTGCTCTGCCCATGGCTGTAAATGTGCTACTAGCTCCCAGATAAAAAAAAGCTCAAAGGGGAACAGCTTTGAAAGAAAGAGACTGCTCCTGGTAGCACAGATATAAAACACAGTAAAGAATTTAAGTCACAAATACCCATGGAATTTTTACTTATCATAGTCACTGCAAAAACAAAGAGAAACTGAGAAGTCACTGTGGTGATCTGACCTTGTCTGACTGCCATATATCCGCCTGGCTACTCTCTCACTAAACCTTCTCAATGGGACAGAAAGAGAAAATAAGACAACCAAGGATTGAGGAGTTCAAGTAATTTTCTACTCAGTCCTACCAGTAAGGAGGATGGATGGGAGGAGGAGGAGGATTTTCCAAGTTAACTAATGGTTGTTGGCATTTGTTGTATGTTGGCAACACAAGGTGCTGGCAACAGGATTTTGGTTTCTATGACCAGGGGGCCCTGTTGGAAGACTGACACCTGATGGAGAGAGATGTGTTCTACCTGTTCTACCTTTCTAAGCAGAGCACATGTCTTAGCCAACAGGTTGGCCAGCCTGGAAAGAAGAGTGGTACTAAGAAAGGTGGGGGAAGGAAATATGTAGAGACAGAGTAGTCAGCAAAATACAGCTTAAACTGGAATGCTTCCAGCAGGTGCAAGCAAAGAAATGCATATAGGGCACAGATGTGGAAGATTTTCTTTCAATGCTACAGGCAAACCTGCATGTTCATTTACATCTCTGAAATGCCTGTACACCAACGCACACAGCATGAGGAATAAACAGGAAGAATTAGAGATCTGTTTGCAGTCATAGGTCTATGATCTCATTTGCAATTACAGAGACATGGTGGGGTGGCTTGCATGACTGGAATGCTGTCAGGGATGGCTATGTGCTTTTCAGGAAAGACAAGCCTGGAAGGCAAGAGGATTAAGTTGTTTTCATGTGACAGAGCAACTGCAATGTATTGAGTTCTGCCTAGGGGTGGATGAAGAGTAAATGGAAAGCTTGTGGCTAAGGATTTAGGGCAGGTTAACATAGGTGATAGTATTACAGGTGTATAGTATAGACCACCTAATCAGGAAGGGGGAGTCAATGAAGCCTTCTGTAGGCAAATGAAAGTAGCCTCATGATCACAATCCCTGGTTCTCAGGAAGGACTCCAGCTATCCCAGTATCTGCCAGATATCAGTTGCTTGTTTGTTTGGAATCAGTTATAACTAGTTCTGCCTGAAATGGGGGCAGCCTCTGGACTGTTTTCACAGAGACCACCCCTGCAGCTGCAGCAGAACACTTACAATATGAACCCAGTATAGTGGTTCAATGGATTAGGAAGCAAAATTAGATAGATTTTATTTTATTTTATTTTATTTTATTTTATTTTATTTTATTTTATTTTATTTTATTTTATTTTATTTTATTTTATTTTATTTTTTAATGACATAAAAGAAGCAGTTCAGGCTTCAGTAAGGAATTCTAGAAGAAAATTCTGAATGATATTAAAAGAAATAGGATTATTATTGACAATTAAAGATGTAGAAAAAATACTCCAAACACACAGTCATTGCCCTTTGTAGAACATTTTAAAGTAAATTTAGCAATGCAGTATTGAGAGGATGGAGCTGATTATGATCTCTGTAATTTTGTTATCATCAGCACTTGAGCTTCCTGCATTGATGTATTTCTGTGCCAGAAGTCCTCGGGCCTTTTCTCTTTCATTTAAAAAAGTCTTCTTATGTGAAAGCATGTGGCATAAGCCAGGAAATGAAAAGGTAACAATGCCGGAAACCAAAACTCAACCCATATCATTAGCTGAGATGTTTCACATTTGACATGAGACTCAGAAAATAATTACAAAGAGTGACTCTGTGCCTGGGGCAGTGCAGGACTACTATAAAAGCTGGCTCCTCTCTACTCTCATCCAGTTCTCTTGCCTCCTTCTCCTTGGAGATGAGGCATATGTGATGCTATTTCTCCTTCTCCTTCAAGATCACCACTCTCCTAATGAATGTCTAAGCTGATACCAGCTGTTCTAGCTGGGAAATAGCATCTTCCTCACATGGAACAGGGAAGAGGAGAGAAGGTATTCTACAGTATGAGGTTAGGACTTATCTGAGATGGATCCTGGGCTTTGAGATAAGCTGTGCATGCTAAACCAATAGGTGCCATTTCTTCTCCCGTGGCTTGGCACATTGCTGCTTCTCATAAGCTTCCCCCTTCTTTCTCCCAGGTGCACCTCCAGCAACTAGACATGTCCTGCTCAAACAAGTGGCAGCTATGTCAACTTTGCTACTGTATCTCCTGCTTTGGTAGCTGCTACTGTAGCAGAAAATGCCTCTCCTGCTAAAGCTGCTGGAGGAGATCCCAGAGAAGGAACATCAGGAACCAAGAAAGTGATCAGTGACAGAAGATAGAGCTTTAGAGGCACACACATGCACATTCAGAGTTCTGGGACTCACTAGAGGAAAAGACAAAACCCACTTTTATGTGTTGATTGTGCATAGCTTGAGTATGGATTACATAGACAACAACAGAATGCAGTGGGGAGAGGTGCAGAGCAGTATTAACTCCACCTCTTGCACTCACCACAAACATTCAGTCAAATCAAAACCTGTGTGTTATGTCCTCTTGTGCCACTTAGAGTGTAAAACACTGTGATAATAATATTTCAATTGACTTACACACGTATGTGCCTGTGAAGACGTGTTTGTGTTATTAAGGAGAAATGTAGGTTTTCTCATTTTATTATTAAACATGGGCTGTGTTATTTCACAAAATAATTGAATAGGGTAACATGTTCACTGCCAAAGAAACATCCAACTCATGCAACACTGTCAATTTTTTGAATTTTCAGTATTTGTATTGTATTTTAATTAGTTTTGCATGGTACTTTATTAGTGTTTCTACTATTCTGACTACATGGTGGCAATATACAAGTAATAATTGCCTCACTTTCCATTTTGATCAAGGAATTTGTGAATAGGTTTCAAGACAGACAAAAAAAATCAATTTTTCTTGTATATTTGCAACTCCATCTTCAGTCAACATAAATATACAAATCTTCAAATGGAATGTTTAGAGTTACAATCAGATATTCAACTCAAAAATTTGATCATGTATCTTTACTAGACTTTTATAAGTCCTATCTTACCAAAGGGAAATATCCCTCACTTCATTAATGTCACCACTTTTTGGCAGTACATGTATTTGTGAGCAACTATTGTCAAGGATGGAGGACAGGAAGAGTAAAATTAGATCAAAAATCTCTGATAAACTCCTTGAGAATTCACTAAGAACTGCAACCATTTCCACAGAATCAGACATTTATGCATTAGTTTCACGAAAGCAAGATCAAATTCCCACTGGTATTATACTTCTGTTGCCCTCTTTTTTGTTTTAAGAAAAAAAAATATATAAAAATAATTTGGGTACTTACATACATTAACTCTATTATGTCTTCCATGTGTGGCCCAAGACAATTCTTCAGTCAGTGTGGCCCAGACTAGCCAAAATTTTGGATACACATGTTCTACATCTTGGCTTTGCTAAACCTGTCTTGTGAACTGCAGGTGACCTCAGACTGCACAGTGGTGAGGCAGGGCAATGAAGAGGTCAAGGCACTGAACCCATATACCCTGGAGTACCATAATTTCAGGATCTATCACAGCTTTGCATGTCCTAAGCTGCACAAAGCACCTGTTCCCTGTGCATCCCTGCAAGAAATCCCCACTTTTTGGTCAGTTTACATGTTGTTGTTCTCTGGGAGAATTATAGCCCAAGTGGTACCCCAAAACAACTCACTGCTTTCTGCAGTCTCGTAACTTCTGTCTTCTCATTTTCATCTTCCCTGAGTTTGTATGAAAGACATACAGCTTCATTATTAACAGCAACATTTAAATGTTCTCTTCAATCATACTAATTTTCTTTCAAGGTAGTGATTAAAATGTTGTCATCCTAAGGGAACCACCATTTTCAGTGCAGAGAAGGAATTCCTGAAGGCACTGCTGAACTTGAAATAAGAGCTCAGGCATGCAGAATCCCATGCACTAGGCAATGCTCCCCTCACACTCCTTCTTCTATGGTTCAGATCAAAGCCACTATCTCTACTCAACTCTCTAGGCCCTGGGCACCTTTTTTTCTGTTCTTAGAGACAAATATTTCAGTGAGACCTGCAGAAATGGCACTGGGAAATTTGCCAGAGTGAGAAAATCTCCATCTCCTCACTTTTTCTGGGATAATAGAGCTTTGTTCCATGGGCTATTTGTCCTCCAGCAGAACTCACACTCACAGGATCTGTGTCAAGAGAGTAGGAGAGAAAGGAGAGTAAATCTGTGCCACTAATGTAGGAAATATCTACCCATGATAATCTTTGCTGATTAAAATGCTAGGATGTACAGAAGGAAGTCAGAGTCCCAAAGTGTGTATTCAGGGACAAAGAAACTATCTATCTGAGATGGCAGGATCCATCCCTCTGGATGTGTCTTGATTCTAGCATGTGAGGTCCAAACACTATAAGCTGTTTGGGGGGCTCTGGGCAGTAGTAAAATGCAGAATTGGGATTGAGTCCATAGCACAGTTCCCTTCTGACGTGATGGGTGGACTCAACAATGACCTGAGGTGAAGGCTGAGACCAATTCAACTGTTGGTATATGAGAGAGAAAGCAATCCACCTTCCTCAAGAGCAGAGTTGCTGAAAATGACTTATCCAGGAGGTTACCTTGCCCACTTCCCTCAACCTTTCTTCATAGGAGAGGTGCTCCAGTCCTCTGATAATCTAAGTGGCCCTCCTCTGGACTCATTCCAAGAGCTTCACATCTTTCCTATACTGGGGGCTCCAGGCCTGGACACAGTACTCCGGATAGGGCCACACAGTAGCTGAGTAGAGGGGTACATGCACCTCCCCCTCTCTGCTGGCCATTGAAGAGCACTGGTTGTAAGACCAACCCCTGAAGTACGCTTGTGACTGGCCTCCTACCTGACACAGAACCATTAATCACAACACTTTGGCTGCATCCAGCCAACCAATTCCTAATTTATTGAACAGTCCATCCTTCAAATCCATACATCTCCACTAGATGTTTGCTCCAGCAGAATGAAAAACTTAGCTAAAACTTCTTAGAAGCCATAATGACTAACTGAGTCAGCTTCCAGAACAGCTGTTTCCAGAGCCAACTCTTTGCTGTACCAATAGGATTTAGTATGACAAAAGCAGTGTTCACAGATGGATGTATGTGTGTGTTGAACACACTCTGTGCAGTAAATAATTAAGCGCATTCTGCCATCTCAAGTCTTATTAAGTTGCTGCCTTAGTTGCAATAAAGCTCTATTAAATCACTATATTTTATCTATGTTATATCAATAAATATATTCTAGCCTCTCTTCTGTAAGTTCCATCTGCAACAACTCTTTATCGGTGAGTGTAATGATAGGAGAAGGTGTAATGTCTTTAAAGTAAAAAAGAGTAGATTCATGTTAGATATTAGGAGTAAGTTCTTCACTGAAACAGGTTGCCCAGAGTAGTTGTGGATGCCCCATCCCTAGCAATATTCAGAGTTGTGCTGTATAGGACTCTGAGCTACATGATCTTGAGGAAAATATTCCTGCTTATGGAGGTGATTGGAACTAGAGATTTTTCAGGTCCCTTGCATCTAAAACATATTCTATGATTCTGTGGCATTTTTTGTGAATTCACAGGTAGCATAAAGAAGGGACAAGTAAAAAGAGTCAAGAACTCTTTTTCAGAGTGTTACGTGGGATGTGGTAAAAGCCAGCAGGAAACCTACACTTATGGGAAGGCCAAAAAAAATGGCCATCAAAGCAAGATGAGGAGACAGGGGGAAAAGAAAGACATAACACGTTCTCATGCACAGGAAGGCTTGGGTATCCAGATGATACTTGCTGGAAAATATCCTGAGGATGGCACTTCAAACAACCCCACTGCAGTAAACCAAGCTGATGACACTTACATGCTCAGGACTGGTGCAGAACTTGAGCTAAGTTTTCTGTCTCATTAATGCAATACTGCCCTAAAAATCCTTGGGCCTTTCATCTCAGCACTCAAAAAAAGCCTTCATTAGAGGATGGGCATGGCATAAATCTGGAAATGAAAAGGCACCACTGCAGGAAACCAAAGCACAACTCATATCATTAGCAGGGATGTCTTGCATTCAATGTGAGCTTGCCAGAAAATTATTACCTCTGCTAAGGGTACCTCTGGGCCTGCAGCAACAAAGGACCAGTATAAAAGGCAGCTCAATTCCCAGCTCTCCCATCCACTTCTCTTGCCTCGCTCTCCTTGGGAACCAGGTAAGTGTAAAGCTCTATCTCCTCTTGCTAAGCAAGATTTTTCTTCAGTGGCCTTGTTCTCAGATAGTTATTCTGTTCTATGCTCAGGAATTGGAGCTCCTTGCTATGGGAGGAGAATATGGTCTGCAGAGAAAGGCTGGGACATGGCTTACATGTCTTGTGATTTATGCACTCTGTGATAGACTCCCTGAGTCAGGTTGCTCTTTGTAGGGCCCTGGCACAATGAAGGGATGTGACATGCTGTCACAGTCTTTATCTCTACCCATAGCAGCTGCCCTGGCTCCTTCGTGAGAGAGTATCCAGTTGCTCTTCACATAGTCATGTACTTTGCTTCCTCCTAACTCTCTCCTAGGTTTATCTCCAGTACCAAGACATGTCTTGCTACTCCCAGTGTGTGCCATGCCGGCCCTGTGGCCCAACCCCACTAGCCAGCAGCTGCAATGAGCCCTGTGTCAGGCAGTGCCAGAACTCCAATGTTGTCATTGAGCCCTCTCCTGTGTTGGTCACCCTGCCTGGACCCATTCTCAGCTCCTTCCCACAGAACACCGTTGTGGGATCCTCCACCTCTGCTGCTGTTGGCAGCATCCTCAGCTCAGAAGGTGTGCCCATCACCTCAGGGGGCTTTGACTTATCTGGCTTTGGAAGCCGCTACTGTGGCAGAAGGCGCTACCCCTGCTAAAGATGCTGACCATGGTTCTGGGAAAGTTCTTCCAAAAACATCCAGATAAAGGAGGAATCTTCAGGCTACCGCTTTCCTGACCATTCTCAACTATTCTAGCAAATGCTGGCAGGAAGAAGAAAACTTGGCTTTCTTAAAAGCCTGTCTCATTTCTCTTCTTCCATTCCCCCATCTACCTCTTTCCATTTTCTCTTCCCCTACCCCCCCCCCCGCCCCCCAGCCTCACCATGTTCCTCTGGGTGTTGGGATTACTCTGAGCCACCCAATGCTCGGCTGGAAAGTCAGGCACATGCTCAGCAGGAAATTTTCCAATGGGATCAGGTGAATCCTGTACTGTGGAACCTCTGTTTGAATTGACATTATTTTCCTCTTTAAACATTCATTAAAGATTTCTGCATATCACTTTGGGCTTTTGATGTTTCTTCCCACTGTATTCTGCCACCAAGAGCCATTCTGGTGGAGTTTCAACCAGTTTTGTGCCTTGGACAACTGGTGCTGTCAACTGGGGTGGTCAGACCAGGAACAGATGGTACCAATGGGTAGTGACCAACTTGTTGGGGTGCAAGCAGCTGGTGTTAATATCAGGTGTCCTCACTGATCTCTGTCAACAGCTCCTGCTGTACGTGGGCTTTGCTCACAGCCATTGTCTAGTATATAAAACTATTTTGTGCCCAGCCCTGTCTATTGTTTTCAATGACAAATCTTGCAGAAATGGTGAAGAGCATACAGAGATTGTAAGAGATTCCAAAGGACAATGGTAACATTTGCACTAAGTGATGTGTGCATTAACAGTTGGTGAAGAGATTAATGCATGTATCACAAATACAAAGGTGGAATTGTTGATGAAGAACTTGAAAGAAGCAGAATGTAAGGAATGACTGTATGAATTACAGACCTAAAGAGAGAGAGAAAAGAAAACAAACAAACAAACAAACAAAAAAACAAAAAACAAAACAAACAAACAAAAAAAAAAACAGCAAGAGCTGGATGAGATTGGATTGATGAATTCAAGGTGGGGTAGGAGCAGAGGGAGGGATGGTGCAAGGGACATGGAGTACAGAGTGATCAGGAGCCACCCTGGGCCTGAAGACACCCCTGTGGGAGACAGCAATGTGAGCAGAACCATCTGTAGTGACACTGGGAGCAGGGAAGTGTGGGAGGGGCTGTCTCCAACATAGACACCTTGGTCACGTGGCACTGGTGAAGGGAGGGTGGCTGAGGCTGTGAGAACAAGGAAGACTGAACAGATAAAGGAAGAGAAGCTGAACATGCAGTATGCAATGGCAGATGGAGAAGAGGGCCTTGGAGAAACACATACCCAACTGAGAAAAGAAGACAATGCCTTCTCCTGGCTTACTTTTTTCCTTAGAGGCTATAGAATGGTTGGAGATGCTGCATGTAGGAACTTAAATGAAATGTTGAATTTTTCTTTATCAGAGAAATGAGAAAAGCAATTTGTTTTGGAATGTGAGCTTGTCCTTGGGGGCAAGTGTGGCACAATTTTCCTGACTGTGAGATCCTTGACTGGATATTGTATTTCTTTAGTCATACATATTACCACTGAGAAAATCACTCAGACCATAACATGAGTTTCACTTTTATTCCGTAGAGATCTTTGGCTGAACACATCTTCCCACATGACTGGGAGTGCATCATTTATTTTGAGATGACACTGACTATCCCAGACATCCAGGTGTTCCTGGCAGTTAGATTTGGGAATATGTGCTGAGGTCTGTAAAGGTACAGAGAAAATGAATGCAGAAACAGTAAAGAGTAAATGGATGCAGAAAGAAAGATGGGAGTATCTAAGAGGTTGCCTATCCATCACTGTGATCAGCAGCAATCATACTAGTTACATCAGAGACTCCTGTAGAAAGATGTCCGCAATAAGCCCACCATGACATCAGTTCTAAACACAGATTACATACAGTGTGCCTTCAGGTTACCTCATCCTTTCTGTGGTGTCTCCTAGGAGTGTAGAAGAATCAAGTGGAATCAAATGTAGAGAAAAGGACCCTCTCACTACTGTGATGCTTATGAACCTAATTCACTATTTACTTTCTTATGGGGAATCCAGCTTACATAGAGAGATGATGTTAGACAGTGTGTTGGGGTACTAAGTTGTCTTTGTAAGGATTTATGAATGCATACAGTAGTTCTGAGTAGGAGTGTTCTAGAGTAGCTGCGTTACGGCCTGTAAGTTAAGAGTTAGTGGGCGGGGGGGTTAGGTAGGTGTGTGTACAGGTTCTTTCATGTGCATTGGGTTTTGCGTAGTGGGTGTACGCATCTGCATGGGATTTAGGGTGGTATATAAGGAATGTGACACAGCAATAAATTGAGAGAAAACTTCATGGCATCCATATTTATGTCTCTCTCCCCCAGATGGTTGAGGTCCTGGGATAAGTCGGGTTAATTGGTGAAAGGTTTACTTTGAGAAATACTTAATATTCATTACAGCTATCCTAAGATATGACTACTTCTTATATAAAGAAAATAAATAAGCAAATTAAAGGGGAAGGAGGGAAGGAGGAAGGGAGGAAGGAAGGAAGGGAGGAAGGAAGGGAGGGAGGGAGGGAGGGAGGGAGGGAGGGAGGGAGGGAGGAAGGAACCTACATCCCATCTGCACCTGGACTTGTGTAGGCCCAATTTCCTTGGATTCCCTCTATCTTGGATCTTCCTCTCTGTGGTTACTGCTTCCCTCATGCAGGTTCTTCCCTCATTTCAGGGATGCTAGAAGGAAGACATCACCAGGGAAAAACAAAGCAAAAATATAGTCATCATAGTCTTCAGTCCATGCTTGGTCAGTAGACATTCTGTCCTATTTAGAAGTAGGCCATTTTCTCCTCATCCTGCTCCTCGATGCTAGTGCAGTTCTTACCTGCATGTGTAAACAATGTCTCTGTATCCCTTCTGGATAGCTCATCTGCTGATAAATACACCCCTGAAGCAGCTGAAGTCTCCTTTCATAGTTCTGATGCTGAAATTTGTCTTATCCACTTCACAGGGTCCAAGGCTTCTGTGTTTTTAAAGGTTTACTTGTGCTTTTGTGTAACAGATACTCATGATCAGAGTAACCTGTCCAGCTTCTCTCCTGAACATACATTGATCTTGCAATAGATTCAAACTGCTCGAGTACATAAGAGAATGTTTTGTTCACATTGCCTTTATCAGCACATTCTGTCCTCTCTCCCAGTTTATTCTTAAGGCCAAACATGGAGCCAATTACAGTGCCTGAAAGCCCTTTTGTGGGAATACAAGAAGGATTTTACAGAGCAGCAGCTGTGCAGCAAGATAAGGACTTCACAGAGCAGCAGCTGTGGAGCATAAACAGCATGAGAACTAAGGACACCTTTAGGAGAAGAAAGAATGGCTCGCAGTTGTGGAAGGGGGGGCTCAGAGTTGTTACTGTAGAAGCTTTCAACCAATAAGTATGCGTGATTTTTCAAATGCCCTTGTCTGTTTGCTATAAAATTATAGCTTTTCGGGTAATAAAGGATGTCATGACTTCAGCTTTCTGATCCAGCAACACCCTTTCAGTGAAGAACCTTTTCCTAATATCCAGTCTGAATCTCCCCTGTGAAGATTTACATTGTTCTCTCAGGTCCTATTGCTGGTCACAAGAGAGAAGGGACCAGAAGCTCCATCATAATTCACCCTCATGAGGAAACTGTAGACTGCAATGAAGTCATGTCTCAGCTTTCTCTTCTAAACTGATTAAGCCAAGTGACACCAATCACACCACATTCAACTTCTCCTGCAGACCTTTCACTATCCTGACCAAAACTGCACACAGTACTTGAGGTGATGCTACATAAGCACAGAGTAGAGTGAGTCCTAGAAGCTCTGACTGACTAGCAAGAAGATGGTTTTGTTCCACCTTTTCGGTTGAGGTTTCAAAACTGCTTGAAGTTGAATGCTCGAAGAGAAGACGGAAACCTGCAAAACTTACTTCCGTTTTCTGGACGTTGGCTTGGCACCCTCTAGAGGCAACATTGGAACATGGCACTTCAGGGCAGCCCACGAGTCAGGTGTTGATTAGATCTGAGCAGGCAGACCTAGATGCATAATTTTTGTTATTTTTAATTTTCTCAAATTAATGACTGCAACAGCCTTAGCTGAGAAGCAAGTGGTATATCAGTATAAAGAAGACCGGGCAGAGTTTTGAGGAACATTGCCTAATAGCTAGGACTGGCCTTTGCCACACATCATGCTCCCATTGCATCTAGAAGCCTAGTGATCCCTGGATCCATTCCTTTCCATAATTGCCTACCTGCCTACATCCTTGAAGAGGCACACAGTTTCTTGGGAACATTAAATAATGCGTACACTTGGTGCCTTGTAGCTGTAATGCAGTCTCACAGATCTCAGGGTGTCTGGTTTAGAAGATGAAGTAACACTAGATAATAGTTGCCAGTGTGTTTGCACAGAGGAGGTAAGCTGCAGTGAGGCATCTGCTAAACTGAGCATTACTCAGGAGTCAGTTCATCAGGGGCATCAGACATTTGCCAGCTTGATGTGTGCTGGCTAATTGCTCTTGTGGAACAAGGATGTTGCTAGGGAAGTGTCCCTTGTTGATACAAGCGCCTCATTGTTTGGGATTTAGCATCAAAGTGCCAAGCAGTGTCTGTGAAGTACTTCTTCAAAGGCCAGTCACCTCCTCACACACACGCAAGGCTTTCTCTCAACCTCTGTCCTGAACATGTTCCTCCTCACTCTCCTCCATTTCCTCTTCTCACTGGAAAGGTAAAAGAACGAATCTTCCTGCATTTTACCTCTGTAACAAAAATCAGAATGGGAGGTCACATGAAAAGCAAGCTTAAGCCAGATCTCCAGTGAGATCTAAGAACAGGACATTTTGCCTGGACAAATCAATCTCACATCATTTGATGTGAGTAGCAATTGTATAGCTTCAAAGTAAGTTGGCAAGCTAAACTCTACCACTCTGTTTTCCCACTACCCCTCCCAGCTTCACCCTTATTATGATAAGGATAGTTCAATTAAAGAAAAATAAAAACAAACAAACAAAACTGAACAAAACATTTGTTAATAAAAAAAAAAATAATAAATAAATAAATCAATAAATAGATAAATAGATAAATAGATAAACAAATACAAAATTAGCCACATAGAAGTAAAGGCAGATAGAGGTTATTTACAAATAAAGTATGAGGCAGCTGCGGTTGATAAGTAAGTAGAAGAGAAGTCTACAGGAAGATGTCACTGCAAATTGCCAGCATTTGAGGAGAGCTTATAAACAGGAAAGATACTGATTTCTTTTGTGGTCCAAAAGTAATGAGACTGTAGGAAGATTTTGTTTACATACAAGGAGGGAAATCCTTAGTCAGGGGGTGATGAGACACTGGAATACGTTGCTCATACAGCCTCTGTGATGTATGTCCTCTAAGTCTCTTTCTGACCCTTACTCTGCTCTGTTTGGGTGCAGGATGGGAAACAGAAAAGGCCTTCATGCTGTGCTAAAACTTCATGGTGTTAGCTCTACTGTTTAACTACGCCTTTATAACACAACATCATATGGGCCGTGGTGAAGAAAAATGTCTCTATCTCAGCCTGTCCCAATACTGCCCAGGTCACAGACTCCTCCTACTGAGACCATTTTCTGCCCAGCACCACTGTGTCCACAGCAGGGGGAATTGCTGCTCCTGCTCTGCCCTCTCTCCTGCTGTCCCCTTCTGCAAGCTTGTGGAGCTGCTGCACTCCCAGGTTCCCCTGCAGCTCTGGCTCTTCAGCCAGGGCCAACAGTGAACACCTTCTGCATGGTGTACATCAAGGCCGAGGGAGCATGTCAGGACAGAGAAGCAAAAAGGTAGTTCTGAAGGCAAGGGATGCTACAGGACTCATGGGCAACCCCCTCACGAGTGAGCGACAGTGATTTCCTAAGGGATCTGCCAGCAGTGTTGCAACCTTCAGGAAAGGTGTAGTGTTCCAACGTGCTAAGACACCTGCTGAAATCCATAGAGCAACACCTTTCCTCCAGGCACTTGTTGTCTGGAGTGTCCCATGGGGAAGGACAACGCAGAGGCACAGGCTGGAATGCAATAAATCTTTAATGAGGGAAAAGAAGGAAACGAGGTCACTCTGAGGGGAGGTCCTGGTGGAGGAAGCAGCAGGGACAGATGACAGTCTGCACTGTGTGGCATGCCAAACATGCTGACAGTTGCCCATCTGCCCCTTCCACGGAGAGAGAAGGACCGCTAGGTCCTTTTTGAAACAGATGCTGACATTGCTTGTCCCTCGGGAAACAAGATCCCAATGCTCTGTTCCCGGGATATTACCACCTTCTCAGTCTCTGGGAATCTTCCCCCAGGACCACGGCCAGCAGCTTTAGCAGGGGTAGCACCGCCTGCCGCAGAGGCGGCTGCCGAAGCCGGAGAGGCCGAAGCCTCCAGAGGAGATGGGCACGCCCTCAGAGCTGAGGATGCTGCCAACGGCAGCGGAGGTGGAGGATCCCACGGCGGTGTTCTGCGGGAAGGAGCTGAGGATGGGTCCGGGCAGGGTCACCACCACGGGAGAGGGCTGGATGAAGACGTTGGAGTCCTGGCACTGCCTGACGCAGGGCTCATTGCAGCTGTTGGCCAGCGGGGTGGGACCGCAGGGCCGGCACTGCAGGCGGGGCAGGCACTGGTCGAGGCAGGACATGTCTGGTGTCTGGAGGTGCATCAGCTGGGAGAAAGGGCGGAGTAAAAGGAGGGTATAGTAAGAATCAGCCTGCCATCACAGCATGTGAGTTCCAAGGCTCAGTGCGGCCTGGAGATATGGAGTCTGTGTAAGGAATCCTGTTGTCTTCTCCTTACATCTGGCCCCTCCAAGAGTGGCCAGGCACCGTGGTCACAGGTGCTGTCTAGCCCATAGTTCAGAAGACACCTCAGGCAAGACCTAGCATCTGTTGACACCACAACAGCTGCCCTCTTCCCTCTCCCCTCACTAGTTGCCTTCCCAAGACCCAACAGAAGATGAAGGCACTTCTAAATAGAGAGAATTCCTGGAGGAGGACAGAGTGATGAAAGGGCTTCAGACTCACCGTGATCCTGGGGTGATGGAGGCAAGAGGTGTGGATGAGGGAGAGAGCAGATGGACCCACTTTTATACTGCATGGGCATCGCTCCAGGCTAACAGTCACTCCATGTGAGCAGCAGTTTCCCTAGAGACTCACCTCAGATGCAAATTATGCTGGTCAGTGGTGCAGGTTGTGGTTCTGTTTCCCTCTGTTCATCCATTTCAGTTCCTCATTTCTGAAATGCCAGTTCTGTCAGGCTGACCTCTTTCAAGTGTTGGTATGAGAGACCTAAGGATTACACCAGGACAACAGCACCAAAATGAACAGAAAAGGAGGAAGAAAATGCTGTTGGCCAAACTCAAGCACAGTAAAAAGTAGGAAGCCTCACAGTAAAGCCCCACAGTAAAGTAGGAAGCCTCTGGAGGATGGAAGCGTGGACAGGTAATGCGAGAGGAATGCAGCAATAGTGTTTGTGCAGCCAGGAATCAAATGAAGAAAGCTAAAGGCCCGAGAGAATTCAGTCCATCAAAGCACATCAGAGGCAACACAAAGTGCTTATACGTGGATCTCAATGATAACTGGAAAATAAGAGTGTATGAGGGAGTTCTCCTGAAGTGAACAAGAGACCTGGTTACTTGGGACAGCAAAAATGTTGAGGTCCTGATTGTCTTCTTTGTTTCTTTCTGTCACAGGTTACCTAGATCTACCTGTGCCTGTGACAGGGGGCAGCCGCCCTGTAGGGCCCCCGGCCCAAAAGGGAAAGCAAAAGGGGAATGGTAAAAGAGAACAGCAGCAGCAATCTAAGGAGGAAAAAGTGTTTTACTAAATATGATATCAGAATACAAGATAACACAATATAATACAATATGATTGAGGCTAATAAATGGGACACAACAGAGAGAGAGAGTCTTCGAAAACCGAGAGGCCTACTGTGAACTCTAGGCAACACAGCTGGAACACTTCCCACTCTCTGAGAGTCTGACAGATAGTTCCAGCCTGGGAGCAATATTATACATATGTCCTCCTCCCATGACTTATCTCTGACCATGATGTCCTCTGGGATATGTAGCTTTCTTCTGAGAGCTGAGTATTCGGGACGTAGTTATTCCATGGAACTGGAGTATGAACTTTTTAATGATCCATACTGCACATGATGTTATGATGTGGAATATTGACAGCAACATTACAAAATCATGACACTTTCTTATCCAGCAAGCGTGGCTTTCAGAAATCTCACGGCTTAGAGGCCAGGCTGAAAACCTGGAGCTAACAAGATGTACCGTTTTGTCAGGGAAACCTTGAGAAAACTGGATAGTTGTAACACATTGCTCTCTTTTGTTCCAGAAACATTAGGGTGTTGTGTTGAGGGACATGGTTTAGTGAGAACTGTTGGTGATAGGTAGGTGATAGGACTGGGAGATCCTTTGGGTCTATTCCAATCTTGGTGATTCTATGATTCTGTGATTCTATGAAAATGAGTCCCCAGGCAAAGAAGGTCCAGGGTATTCAGAAGTGGGACGCACTGACATGAGGATATGCTTGCCTTGCTGCAAAGGCGGTTGGTTACAAATAAGGTCCTGACAATTCCCAAGACAAACAAGCTATGCCTGAAGCGCAGAATATGTCCGCTACCCACATTGACGTATTTCTGAAAGGAAACTCCTTGTGCTTTTCATCCTGGAACTTGAAAGGTGCCTCTGTGGACCAATTGGGAAGGTCAGAAACAAGGAAGTGAAATGACGGTGTTGACGGAAACTGACACCTCATCCTGCATCATTAGAAAGGATAATTTGCATTTGAGGTGAGTCTCTTGAAAAATTACTGCCTGTGTACCAGTGACTGTGGGCCTGGGGCAGTGCACAAGCAGTATAAAAGAAGGCCTGTCACCTATCTCTCAGTCATCCACTCCTCTTGCCTTCATCTCCCCGGGAACAAGGTGAGTCTGAAGCACTTCAACCATCATCTCCTTCTCTTGGGTTTGTCTGCACATACATGTGCCTTTATCCTAGGCTGGATTTTTGGGAAGCAGGTAGCTGAGAGAGAGAAGGGGGCAGACAGTGTGGCATGATGCTGGACATTACATGGGCTGTCTCCTGAGCTATGGACTAGTCAAGAACATAGCTGTGCCTGGTCCCTCTTGGCAGGAATACTGGGGTCAAATGGAAGGAGAAGGCCGCGGGCTTCCTGACACATCCAGCATATCCCTAGTCAGCACTGTGCCTTGGCTCTCTCCTGCTGGGATGGCAGGCTGCTCCTCCCTCACATACTTCTGATCTCCCAACCCTCTGTCCCAATAGGTGCCCCTCCAGACAGCAGACATGTCCTGCTACGACCAGTGCCTGCCCCGCCTGCAGTGCCGGCCCTGCGGCCCCACTCCGCTGGCCAACAGCTGCAACGAGCCCTGCGTCAGGCAGTGCCAGGACTCCAACGTCTACATCCAACCCTCTCCTGTGGTGGTGACCCTGCCCGGACCCATCCTCAGCTCCTTCCCGCAGAACACCGCCGTGGGATCCTCCACCTCCGCTGCCGTTGGCAGCATCCTCAGCTCTGAGGGCGTGCCCATCTCCTCTGGAGGCTTTGGCCTCTCCGGCTTCAGCAGCCGCCTCTGTGGCAGGCGGTGCTACCCCTGCTAGATCATGTTGCCATGGTCCCGGAGAAACACCTCCAGAGTCTGTGAAGTTTGAAGCAGACCTGAGAGAGAGCACTGGGGCCAACCTCATCTCAGAAAACATGTTCCATGAGTTGTTTTCCCCTATTCCATCTTTTTTTTTATTTGTTTTTTTTTTTCCCTCTGTCCTTCCTGCTCACCATCAGCTTTCCTGTACTGCGAGTCCCACATCAATCGGCCTTAGAAGGACCAATTGGCCCCGTGCTGTGTGTACAAAGGGCAGATGGACAACTTGGGGGCATGGCTGCCATGGCCATGTTGTGCGGATTCTCATCTGCCCCTGGTGCTTCTGGCGCCTGGGGCTCCCCTTGCACTGAGCTTGTTTCCAAATTTCCATTCATTAAATATCTAATGCATTTCATTCTGAACCTCTGGGTTATCCTTTCCTTTACAAAGGCTGCCCAGGGTGGGGGAGAGGTGTTCCTAAATGCTGGTTCTGGGAAAGGGTTCCTTACTTGCTAAGCTTATTGGGAAGAAAGAAATAGTGTGAACAGCAAAGTGGATAGCAGTCACTGAACTGCACTGGATACTTTAATGCAGCCTTAATTTGTCTCCTAAGGGTACAGCCAATTCAACTGCTCATGGCTCTGAGAAACTTGATAAAAAGCAGTGGTGAAAATACAGACAGGTGAGATTTCTCACTATTTATTTAATTTCTCACTATTTAATTAGTGTTCTCCTTCCACAGAACAGATGATGGTGTGAGGTCGTTACTATCCCCAGAGACTGTTACAGAGTGTGGGCATTGCCAAATAAGCATAGAAATACCTTTCCAGAACATTAACCACCAGATAGAGTTAGATGTAAGACAATGGAGTCCTGGCTCTGCCTGACACAGGGTTTGTTGCAGCCGTTGGCCTGAGTGGTTGGGCTGCAGTGCTGACATGACTAGCAAGGCAGGCACTTGTTTTAGTAGGACCTGACTTGCATTTGGAGGGGCATCTGTTGGGAGAGAGCACTGGGAGGAGCACTGGGCTTAGTGAAGAGCAGCATTCCATCCCTGCTTGTGAGTACGAGGACACTTACTAACTGGGAAGACTAGAATTTGTAAATTTTACTAGACTTTGTAACTCTATCCACAGGTGTTCTCCTTCACTCTCATCCCAGTTATCCCTAACAATAGTTGCTAGGCCCAACCATTTTTCCTCTTTCATCATAGCTCAGGAGAAATTTCAGAAAGTGCCAGGATCTCTCCATGACACACCTAGTACCCCCTTCTCTCTCCCAATGTTAGCAGGCACCTCAGTACTCAAAGGAAGATCAAGGATGAAGGATGTGCTGAAAAACCAAGAAGAGAACATTCTTCAGACTCATCTCTTCCCGAGAGAGATTGAATTAAGGAAATGGATAAGACTGTGATCAGATTGGACTGCTTTAAAACTGTCCTCGGCCCAAAATAACTCTATGAAGGCAGTGATTTTTCAAAAGGCTTACCTGAAATGCAAATTATGTTTCATAGTGATACAGGTTGTGTTCTGCTTTCAGATCATCTCTGCCATTTTATTTTGTTATTTTTGACCTGCTCTTTGAGAGTCAGGTACTCCTTTCATGTTCCAAGATGAGAGGTGCAAAAATTGAATGAGTAGGGACAGGCCAGAATGGGAAGAGCACGTGACCTAAGTGCAGGAAAAAAACCCTGCAGGAATGAATCCTATCTGGGAAATGAAAGACCTGCCTTAGCAGCTTCCTTTGAAGATACATAGCTTTCAGCTACTGTAGTTCCCATCTATATGCTAAAAATCTCCTGTGTTCATGAACAAGACATGTTCTTCTCTTTCCCCGACTGACTTCCAGCTCGCTCTGCCAGACACTGCATATCACTTGCACAGGCAGGTGTGCTGCTGCGTTCATACATGTTCAACCAAGGCTTCCCCTTCTAGGGGGAAATTTGCCTGTTTGTCTGACCTCATCCCGTCTTGTTGCAACCTTGAATTCATCTGACAGTCATTACCATGAGTTGTTTTTTGAAAGGATGATGTTCTCATCCGAAATCCAGTGAATGATCATAGATTCATAGAAAGGTTTGGGCAGGAAGGGACCTTTAAGATTATCTAGTTCCAACCCCCTTCTATAAGCAAGGACATCTCCCTCTAGACAAGGTGGCTGAAAGCCCCATCCAGCGTGGCCTTGAATGTCCCCAGGGAGGGGGAATCCCCAACTGGGAGTAGGGTAGTACCAGAGTGCAGGTGTGTGCAGACCCTCCGCAGCACATCATACACGCTGTCACGGGAGATCAGCGACACGAAGATGTACTTCCTGCTGGCGGTGGTTGGTTACGATGCAGGTCATGACATTTCCCCAGGCAAATGTCCCCTGCCTGCATCACAGAACCCCTACAGCACTTGGGAAATGTCTTCTACCCATACTGACTTGCTTCTGCAAGGAAACTCCTTGCACTTCTCATTCTGAAACTTGAAATGAGTCGTTGCGGCCAAACTGGGAAGGTCAGAAATAAGAAATGACAGGCTTGACAGAATCAAAAATCAAACAAACCTGTGCCACTTGGAAGCATAGTTTGTATTTGAGATGATTCTCCCGGAAAATTACTTCTTGTTTAGAGTGACTGTAGGCCTGGGGTGGTGCTGGGGTGGGATAGAAGTGGGTCCATTTCCATATTCTTTCATTCACTGTTCTTGCCTCCATCTCCCTGTGTACGAGGCAAGTCATAGTATCATAGTATCATAGTATCATGCGAGTTGGAAGGGACCTTAGAGATCATCGAGTCCAACTCCCGGGTTTCGAGCCCCCTGTGTAGCGAAGCGACACTTCTACCCCTGCACCACAGGGGGGGGATTCGAACCCGGGCCCTCCAGTGCCGCAGCCAGCAGCTTAAACCACTGCGCCACTGGGGGCACACAAGTCTGTAGCCCTTTCACCAACCACTCCTCCCCGAAGATTTCTCTGCACATCTGAAAGCCTATGAACAGTCTTGGAATTATAGCTTGCCAAGTTAGAGGGAAGAGGTCAGCTGTTGTGTGGCATCAAGTGTTGCTAGATCTTGCATGAGGTGTTTCCTGTGCCTGGTTGTTCTTGGTAGGGTCAATGGAGCCAAAGGGAAGAAGAAGACCATGGGATTCCTTACACAGCCTCCACATCCCCTGCCAGCACAGTGCCTTGGCTTTCTTCTACAGGGATGGCAGCATGTTCCTCACTCTCCCCTTCCTTGGCATGGTCCTCTATCCCAACAGGTGCCTCACCAGACACAAGACAGGTCCTGCTACGAACAGTGCCCACCATGCTGCCATGCTGGGCCTCCTCCTCTGCTGCTGTTGGCAGCATCCTCAGTTCTGAGGGTGTGCCCATCTGTCATGGTTTTGCAATTTTGTAATTTTGCTATCAGTATTCCACATCATAACATCATGTTAAGCATAGATAATTTTGACGAATCTGCTGCTCACAAAAGAAGACTGAATGTCCCAGGGAACACCACGGTCGGTCATATGACCAGGACTATATAATCTCACTTCAGTGCTGGACTCATTCTCTTGGATCCTGCCAGACATGGGGGAGTGTGTGGAAGCGTTCCAGCCGTTTCGCCTAGAATTACAGTAGGCCTCTCGGTTTTGGGACTCACTCTCTCTTATTTTACTTGATTCGTTAGCCTTAATTCCAATTATATTGCATTATATTGTGTTATTCTGTATTCCGATATAGTATTTAGTAAAATAGTGTGCCTCCTTAGATCGTTGCCGCTGTATTTTATTTCTTTTTCCCTGTTTTCTTTTCCTTTTGGGATAGCGGCCCTGCAGGCCATCTATACCCCTGTCATGGGTGCCGGTAGATTTTAGGGTAACCTATGACATAATTGGTGGAGAATGCGGGCAGATTGCCAAGAAATTTGGGCAAAAAGGGGCAAAAGTGGGCAAAAACTGCAAAAGCTGCTGTTTTTCCTGCTGTTCCTTTAGCTTCTTACAGAGCTATGAATTTTTTTGTTTTTTTTCATTAAGGAGCTATCTAAAGTTTACTTTTCTGCACCTGGGAGCTTGACCTTGTAAGTCTAGGAGGACAGCCAATACCCCGGAATATTTTGTAAACTTTTAGCTCTGCTATCTCGTTATTGAAGAGAGGAAAAAAAATGTGTGCTCTGTTAAAACTGCTTGTAAAAATGTTTTTCAGGGGACTGAATGCTCCTTGTCTCTTCCCTGAATCCATTATGCAGTTTTTGAATGCCCATTTGACCACACTGTTAATTTCCCTGAACATACTGTTGATTATTTTATTAATCTCACTCAGTATCTGGATTTATAACATTCTGAGGAAGTCTTCCCCAGAACCAGAGAATACTGAGTGGCAGGGAGTGTGGAGAGGCTTTGACTTTAAAAAGAGAGACATCTTCAGCGTCATGGAGCTTTACTCCTGAACACTTGAAGAGTCCCGAGAGTTTGATCGCATATTTGAGGCAGAAGTGGTACGGCACAGGCAGATCTCAGGAGGCACAAATGATTTGGGGCCTGGCTAATGCTTATTGGGCCTTATTCAATTTTGAAGCTGAGAGAGAGAGTCTCAGAGCTGAAAAGGCAGAGAGGGAAAAAGTTTTTGAAGCTGAGAGAGAGAGTCTCAGTGCTGAGATGGAGAGTCTCAGAGCTGAGAGAAATGACCTCCTATATCAGTGTGACACCCTCCAGTCCGAACTTGATGCCCTCTGGTCCAGGCAAGATGCACCCCAGTCTGAGCGAGACACCCTTCGGTCTGAACGAGATGCCCTCTGGTCCGAGTGTGACACCCTCCAGTCTGGACATGACACTCTCCAGTCCGAGCGCAACGCCCTCCAGTCTGAGCACGACGCCCTCCAGTCCGAGTGTAACAACCTCCGGTCAGAGCAAGGCTCCTTCCCGAGCCCAAGCGAGGCAGCCTGTAGCGGAGCAGCGCAACCCCAAGCGGACAACACCGGTCTCGGCTCTCCCGGTGGGTCTGTTCCATATCTGGAAGGGGTTGGTGCGCTTCCAGGCTGAGCAGGCGCCCACTGCTATGGCCATGGGGCAGGAGGCCGCGCTGCCTCCCATCCAGCCCGATGGAGGCCCAGCCGTCTGGCATGAGGGGCTGGCCTTAGATGTGGCTGAATGGGAGAGGTGGACAATGCTTCATCTTTATACTGACTCATGGATGGTGGCAAATGCCTTATGGGGGTGGTTGCATCAGTGGGAACAAGACAATTGGCAACGACGAAGAGGTAAACCTATTTGGGCTGCTGAACTGTGGAAAGACATTG
Organism: Excalfactoria chinensis; assembly: GCF_039878825.1. Classification (NCBI taxonomy): domain Eukaryota; kingdom Metazoa; phylum Chordata; class Aves; order Galliformes; family Phasianidae; genus Excalfactoria; species Excalfactoria chinensis. Next base: position 3,924,819 of record NC_092848.1, on the reverse strand, counting down.
CTGCCCAAATAAGAAACACTGTTGTAAAGGTGCGCCATGTAGATGCTCACGGGCCTAAGAGTAAGGCTACTGAAGAACATCAAAATAATCATCAGGTCGATCGAGCTGCCAAAACTGAGGTGGCTCAAATAGACTTGGACTGGCAGAACAAGACTGAATTATTCCTAGCTCAGTGGGCCCATGAGACTTCAGGTCATCAAGCAAGAGATGCAACATATAAGTGGGCCAGAGACCGAGGGGTGGACTTAATTATGCATGCTATTGCTCAGGTCATTCATGACTGTGAAACATGCACCATAATTAAACAAGCCAAGAGGAGGAAACCTTTTTGGGGGGAAGGGCGATGGCAAAAATATAAATATGGGGAGGCATGGTAGGTTGATTATATCACCTTGCCATGATCTCGCAATGGTAAGCGTTATGTGCTCACCATGATGAAGGCAACCACTGGGTGGCTTGAAACATACGCAGTACCCCATGCTATCGCCCGAAATACCATATTAGGGCTGGAGAAGCAAGTTCTATGGAGGCATGGTACTCCAGACACTTCCCCAGCAGTTCCACTCCTATCCCTGTCACCTGGGCAAGAAGCTCATGGTGAGGATGGTGTGGATGTTCCAAGTGAGCCACCCTGCAGTGAGGGGGGTCATCCTGCAGTCATGAGGCCTGGGTTCGCTGTTCCCCTATGAGGGTTTGGAGCTGGACTCTCTAGGCCAGGATGTGAAGCTGCTGGCACCATCGTGTGCCCCGGTGGCACAGTGATAGAACTGCCGCTTGCAACACCGGAGGCCCGGGTTCGAATCCACGCTGTGGCACAAGTGGTAGAAGTGCCACTCTGCTACACAGAAGGCTTGAATCCCGGGAGTTGGACTCGATGATCTCTAAGGTCACTTCCAACTCTCACAATACTGTGATACTGTGATCACCTGCTGGGGAGTTTCTTGATGAGCCTCTCCTTGATGTTTCTGTTCCACTGGAGGGAACAGATACTTGGAGGATGGCCATACCACCAGCAGTGATGCTGGTCTGCTTCTCCCCCTGCTTATGCTCTGGGCTCCTCCCTGATATCCAGATTGATGGAGACAGAGGAGGACAGTCCCAAGAAGTCCTCTGTGCAGTGGCCCTGTAGCTTAGGGAAAGGATGAGTGCACCTTGATGTGGGGGACGCCCTGCTAGTGCTGCCTTTCTCCTTTTTTCTCTCCACTGTTATCATGTTCCTCTTTCCGGCACTTTTGTCATTTTCTCGAGTTAGCAAATAATAGTGTGTTAAGTTACGTAGTATTATTTTCAGCTTAGGGATTTGCATGAAATAGATATAAATTGTTAAGAAAATAAGGTTGCTGATTGCTCACAACTATATATGTGTGTGCGTTTGTGTGTAATAAGCATAATGTAATGATGTAGAATAAGGGGTGGAATGGAACGGTTTTGCAATTTTGTAATTTTGCTATCAGTATTCCACATCATAACATCATGTTAAGCATAGATAATTTTGACGAAAGAAGACTGAATGTCCCAGGGAACACCACGGTCAGTCATATGACCAGGAATATATAATCTCACTTCAGTGCTGGACTCGTTCTCTTGGATCCTGCCAGACATGGGGGAGTGTGTGGAAGCGTTCCAGCCGTTTCGCCTAGAATTACAGTAGGCCTCTCGGTTTTGGGACTCACTCTCTCTTATTTTACTTGATTCGTTAGCCTTAATTCCAATTATATTGCATTATATTGTGTTATTCTGTATTCCGATATAGTATTTAGTAAAATAGTGTGCCTCCTTAGATCGTTGCCGCTGTATTTTATTTCTTTTTCCCTGTTTTCTTTTCCTTTTGGGATAGCGGCCCTGCAGGCCATCTATACCCCTGTCATGGGTGCCGGTAGATTTTAGGGTAACCTATGACACCATCTCTTCTGGAGGCTTTGGACTCTCTTGCTTTGGTTTCTCCACATTCAGTAACCTCAACTGTGGCAGGGGATGCCTCCCCTCCTAAAACTCTTGGCAACTGCTCCCAATAAAGTTCCCCCATGGTCCCTGAAGTTGGTAGAGGACTGGGGTCAAAGCTTTGGAGTCTTGCTTTCTGTGGGTTTGTTGATACATAGAACCCCTTGCAATAGGAAAGGGATAGGTCTAGTCTGAGCTAGGAATAAGCTACTGGCCTTTCACCTTCTGTGCAGTGGGCAGGTGAATAGCTGGCTATATAGCTCAGACTCTCATCATTCTGTGGTGCCTCTCTCACTGGGGTCTCCAATCCCAGGAAAACTTTTACTACATTCAGCTAATTAAACTTCTGCTGCATACTATCCTGGGCCTCTGTGTTTATGTTTCCCATTAAAGACACTCTCCTACTAAAGCCTGTGGAGAAACAGATTATTCTTCAGTAGTTCTGGAAGTGGGCTGATGGCACTGGTTTTGCTGAGCAATAGTTAACACAAACTTGCATTGAGTATGCTTAGTCATGCATCCACTTTAATCTCATTTTTTTTCTAAAAATGACTTCCAATGCAGATATCTCATGTGTCAGTATTGGGACCAATAAATTTCATCTTATTTGTCGGTGACATCATTGGATGAAGCGTGCATTTCACCAAATCCAAAGATGCAAACCTCTTTGGAACCTTTGTTTCTGGAGTTTGTACTATCTGGGAGAGCTCCTGGATGCCCCTTTGACATTCAGTATGCTTCCCTGTACCTCCTCCTGCCCATAGGCTCTTCCTTCCCTCCTCTGCTCATAGTTTTTGCTAGGATGCCCAGGCAGAGATGGAAGTAGCAGGACATGAATTCTCAAAATGATTCAAACAGCCTGAGCTGAGAAGCAAGTGGTATATCAGTATAAAGAAGACTGGGCAGAGTTTTGAGGAACATTGCCTAATAGCTAGGACTGGCTTTTGCCACACGTCATGCTCCCATTGCATCTAGAAGCCTAGTGATCCCTGGATCCATTCCTTTCCATAATTGCCTACCTGCCTACATCCTTGAAGAGGCACACAATTTCTTGGGAACATTAAATAATGCGTACACTTGGTGCCTTGTAGCTGTAATGCAGTCTCATTTACAGATCTCGGAGTGGCTGGTTTAGAAGATGAGGGAACACTAAATAATAGCTGCCAATGTGTTTGCACAGAGGAGGTAAGCTGCAGTGAGGCATCTGCTAAACTGAGCATTATTCAGGAGTAACTATTGCCAGATTGTCAGAGGCATCAGAGCTATGTTACCAGCTTGATGTGTACTGGCTAATTGCTCTTGTGGAACAAGGATGTTGCTAGGGAAGTATCCCTTATTGATACAAGAAGTACCTCACTCTTTGGGATTTAGCATCAACGTGCCAAGAACGTAGCATCAACGTGTCTGTGAAATACTTCTCTCCTTCAAAGCCCGGTCACCTCCTCACGCACACGCAAGACTTTCTCTCAACCTCTGCCCTGAATATGTTCCTCCTCACTCTCCTCCCTTTTCCCTTCACACTGGAAAGGTAGAAGAATTAATCTTCCTGCATTTTCCCTCTGTAACAAAAACCAGAATGGGAGGTCACATGAAAAGCAAGCTTAAGCCAGATCTGCAGTGAGATATAAGAACAGGGCTTTTTTGCCTGGACAAAGCTAATCTCACATCAATTGATGTGAGTAGCAATTGCATAGCGTCAAGGTAAGATGGCAAGCTAAACACTACAACTCTCTTCTCTCACTCCCCTTCCCAGCTTGACCATTATTATGATAAGGACTGTTCAATTAAAGGAAAATAAAAGCAAACAAGTAAAACAAAATATTTGTGAATTAAAAAAATAATAATAAATAATTGGCCACACAGAAGTAAAGGCAGGTAGAGGTTATTTTCTATTTCCCTTAAGAGGAGCACCTCTCCTACAAATAAAGGATGAGGCAGCTGCGGTTGATCAGTATGTAGAAGAGAAGTCTACAGGAAGATGGCATTGCAACTTCCCAGCACTTGAGAAGCGCTTATAAACAGGAAAGATACTGATTTCTTTTGTGGTCCAAAAGTAATGAGACTGTAGGGAATTTTTACTTAAAAAAAAAAAAAAAAAAAAAAAAAAAAAAAAAAAAAAAAAAAAAAAACCTAGAAAAGTGAAGCTTTAGATTAGATTAGATATAAGGAGGAAAATCTTTAGTCAAGGGGTGATAAGACACTGGAATACGTTGCTCATACAGCCTCTGTGATGTATGTCCTCTAAGTCTCTTTCTGACCCTCACTCTGCTCTATTTGGGTGCAGGATGGGAAACAGAAAAGGCCTTCATGCTGTGCTAAAACTTCATGGTGTTAGCTCTACTGTTTAACTTCACCTTTATAACACAACATCATATGGGCCGTGGTGAAGAAAAATGTCTCTATCTCAGCCTGTCCCAATACTGCCCAGGCCACAGACTCCTCCTACTGAGACCATTTTCTGCCCAGCACCACTGTGTCCACAGCAGAGGGAATTGCTGTTCTGGCTCTGCCCTCTCTCCTGCTGTCCCCTTCTGCAAGCTCGTGGAGCTGCTGCACTCCCAGGTTCCCCTGCAGCTCTGGCTCTTCAGCCAAGGCCAACAGTGAACACCTTCTGCATGGTGTACATCAAGGCTGAGGGAGCATGTCAGGACAGAGAAGCAAAAAGGTAGTTCTGAAGGCCAGGGATGCTACAGGACTCATGAGCAACCCCTCATGTGTGAGTGACAGTGATTTCCTAAGGGATTCACCAGCAGTGTTGCAACCTTCAGGAAAGGTGTAGTGTTCCAACGTGCTAAGACACCTGCTGAAATCCATAGAGCAACACCTTTCCTCCAGGCACTTGTTGTCTGGAGTGTCCCATGGGGAAGGACAACGCAGAGGCACAGGCTGGAATGCAATAAATCTTTAATGAGGGAAAAGAAGGAAACGAGGTCACTCTGAGGGGAGGTCCTGGTGGAGGAAGCAGCAGGGACAGATGACAGTCTGCACTGTGTGGCATGCCAAACATGCTGACAGTTGCCCATCTGCCCCTTCCACGGAGAGAGAAGGACCGCTAGGTCCTTTTTGAAACAGATGCTGACATTGCTTGTCCCTCGGGAAACAAGATCCCAATGCTCTGTTCCCGGGATATTACCACCTTCTCAGTCTCTGGGAATCTTCCCCCAGGACCACGGCCAGCAGCTTTAGCAGGGGTAGCACCGCCTGCCGCAGAGGCGGCTGCCGAAGCCGGAGAGGCCGAAGCCTCCAGAGGAGATGGGCACGCCCTCAGAGCTGAGGATGCTGCCAACGGCAGCGGAGGTGGAGGATCCCACGGCGGTGTTCTGCGGGAAGGAGCTGAGGATGGGCCCGGGCAGGGTCACCACGACGGAAGAGGGCTGGATGTAGACGTTGGAGTCCTGGCACTGCCTGACGCAGGACTCGTTGCAGCTGTTGGCCAGCGGGGTGGGGCCGCAGGGCCGGCACTGCAGGCGGGGCAGGCACTGGTCGAGGCAGGACATGTCTGGTGTCTGGAGGGGCACCTGCTGGGAGAAAGGGCGGAGCAAAAGGAGGGTATAGTAAGAATCAGCCTGCCTTCCAGCAAGGCTCAGTGCTGGCTGGAGATATGGAGTCTGTGTAAGGAATCCTGTTGTCTTCTCCTTACATCTGGCCCCTCCAAGAGTGGCCAGGCACCGTGGTCACAGGTGCTGTCTAGCCCATAGTTCAGAAGACACCTCAGGCAAGACCTAGCATCTGTTGACACCACACCTGCTGCCCTCTTCCCTCTCCCCTCACTAGTTGCCTTCCCAAGACCCAACAGAAGATGAAGGCACTTCTAAATAGAGAGAATTCCTGGAGGAGGACAGAGTGATGAAAGGGCTTCAGACTCACCGTGATCCTGGGGTGATGGAGGCAAGAGGTGTGGATGAGGGAGAGAGCAGATGGACCCACTTTTATACTGCATGGGCATCGCTCCAGGCTAACAGTCACTCCATGTGAGCAGCAGTTTCCCTAGAGACTCACCTCAGATGCAAATTATGCTGGTCAGTGGTGCAGGTTGTGGTTCTGTTTCCCTCTGTTCATCCATTTCAGTTCCTCATTTCTGAAATGCCAGTTCTGTCAGGCTGACCTCTTTCAAGTGTTGGTATGAGAGACCTAAGGATTACACCAGGACAACAGCACCAAAATGAACAGAAAAGGAGGAAGAAAATGCTGTTGGCCAAACTCAAGCACAGTAATAGGAAGCCTCTGGAGGATGGAAGCGTGGACAGGAACGTGAGAGGAATGCAGCAATAGTGTTTGTGCAGCCAGGAATCAAATGAAGAAAGCTAAAGGCCTGAGAGAATTCAGTCTGTCAAAGCACGTCAAAGGCAACACAAAGGGCTTATACGTGGATCTCAATGATAACTGGAAAATAAGAGTGTATGAGGGAGTTCTCCTGAAGTGAACAAGAGACCTGGTTACTTGGGACAGCAAAAATGTTGAGGTCCTGATTGTCTTCTTTGTTTCTTTCTGTCACAGGTTACCTAGATCTACCTGTGCCTGTGACAGGGGGCAGCCGCCCTGTAAGGCCCCAGGCCCAAAAGGGAAAGCAAAAGTAGAATGGGAAAAGAGAACAGCAGCGGCAATCTAAGGAGAAAACTTATTTTACTAAATATGATATCGGAATACAAGATGACACAATATAATACAGTATGATTGAGGCTAATAAATGGGACAAAACAGAGAGAGAGAGTCCCCGAAAACTGAGAGGCCAACTGTGAAGAGTAGGCAACACGGCTGGAACGCAAGATATGCAGCCATGAGTGCTGAGGGAGCTGTCCACTCTTGATCAAGAGTGGTGACTGTGAGAAGTGCTCCAAAACTGGGGGAATGTGCATGTTACTCCTGTTTAAGAAGACCAAGAAAGTGGAAGCACGGAGTTAGAGTAACAGGGGCCTCCGGTCAGTTTCTTGGTAGGAGATGGAACAGTGCATCCTTGAAAAAGCTAAACCCTGGAAACCATTTCTATGCTTGTGAAGGATGAAAATATCTAGAGCATTGCACTCAGCATGGATTCACTATGGAAGAGTCATGGATCCATGAAAATGATTCATCACAAAGAAATAACAATCCCGAAGGATGTGGGAAGAGGACTGTATACATTCTTGCTGGACTTCAACAACGCTTTTGACATTGTCTTCTATGAGATGATCATAGTGAAGCTGTGGAAGTATGGGCTGAATGAGTGCTCCTTAGTCTGGAGAAAAAATACAGCTCAGCTGAAGAGGCAAGAAAGCTCCCCACAAATGAACAAGGGCTGGTGGGTCCCAGAACCGTCAGGTGACTGGGGATGGTCATAAAATGGAAGTGATCAAGAAGGGCGCAGGTTCACAAATTTCTCCCAGACTCAATCAAAGATGTAGTGCATCCTTCCTGCATGAATAGAACAGGCTGCCCTACTAACATACAGGGAGTTGTCTTGTGGTGTAAAGGTGCTGGATAATATCTTTATTCCACTGCAAGTTTCCTGAGGAGACTCTGCCTGTGCATGGTATTTTACAGTCTAATTTTGCGTTGGCCACGAACCACACTTCAGGCATGGTTCCTCCCAGCTGTGTGTGCTTTCTTCATGCCTGAGCATCACTTGCACCAGGTAATTCCATCCCTGAGAGGATGGAAATCACTTTTTCAGCCATCAACTCAAAAGGTGGGACCATATTCCATGGTGCTTGTTAAGTAATAAGAGGGCTCAAGAAGGCAATACTCTCCTTCCACAAAACACTGTATGAGATTGTTACTGTCCTTGGAGACTGTTACAAGAGTGGACAATGCCAAATAAATATAGAAATGTCTTTGCAGAACAATAAGCTGTGGGTGAAGATGTTTGCAAGCAGCAGAACACCCCACCTGACTTTCCAGGGAATGAACAGAGACTTATGGAGTAGTCTGAGAGACAAACCTTGAGGGAGATGGAAAAGGGAAATAATTGTCCCCCTGTACACAGCACTGGTGAGGACGCATCTTGAATACTGTGTCCAGTTATGTGACTCTCTGCAAGAAAGACACTGAGACCCTGGAGTGTGTTCAAAGAAGGGCAACAAAGCTGGCGAGGGGTCTGGAGCACAGGCTTATGAGGAGTAGCTGAAGAAGCTGGGATTGTTCAGTCTGGCAAAGAGGAGTCTCGGAGGAGATCTCATTGCCCTTTATAGCTACTTGAAGGGAGGTGGTAGTGAGCTGGGGGTCGACATCTTCTCTTGTGTAACTGGTGATAGGACTAGAGGGAATGGGTTCAGACTGCGCCAGGGAAGGTTCAGGCTAGATGTTAGGAAATACTACTTCTCTGAAAGGGTGGTCAGGCAGTGGGACGGGCTTCCCAGGGAGGTGGTGGAGTCACTGACCGTGGAGGTGTTCAAGGAACATTTGGGTGTTGTGTTGAGGGACAAGGTTTAGTGAGAACTATTGGTGATAGGTGGGTGATAGGACTGGGTGATCCTGTGGGTCTTTTCCAATCTTGGTGATTCTATGATTCTGTGATTCTATGAAAATGAGTCCCCAGGCAAAGGCCCAGGGTATTCAGAAGTGGGACACACGGACATGAGGATATGCCTGCCTTGCTGCAAAGGCGGTTACAAATAAGGTCCTGACAATTCCCAAGACAAACAAGCTATGCCTGAAGCGCAGAATATGTCTGCTACCCGCATTGACGTATTTCTGAAAGGAAACTCCTTGTGCCTTTCATCCTGGAACTTGAAAGGTGCCTCTGTGGACCAATTGGGAAGGTCAGAAACAAGGAAGTGAAATGACGGTGTTGACGGAAACTGACACCTCATCCTGCATCATTAGAAAGGATAATTTGCATTTGAGGTGAGTCTCTTGAAAAATTACTGCCTGTGTACCAGTGACTGTGGGCCTGGGGCAGTGCACAAGCAGTATAAAAGAAGGCCTGTCTCCTCTCTCTCAGTCATCCACTCCTCTTGCCTTCATCTCCCCGGGAACAAGGTGAGTCTGAAGCACTTCAACCATCATCTCCTTCTCTTGGGTTTGTCTGCACATACATGTGCCTTTATCCTAGGCTGGATCTTGGGGAAGCAGGTAGTTGAGAGAGAGAAGGGGGCAGACAGTGTGGCATGATGCTGGACATTACATGGGCTGTCACCTGAGCTATGAACTAGTCAAGGACATAGATGTGCCTGGTCCCTCTTGGCAGGAATACTGGAGTGAAATGGAAGGAGAAGAACGCGGGCTTCCTGACACATCCAGCATATCCCTAGTCAGCACTGTGCCTTGGCTCTCTCCTGCTGGGATGGAAGGCTGCTCCTCACTTACTTCTGATCTCCCAACCCTCTGTCCCAACAGGTGCCCCTCCAGACAGCAGACATGTCCTGCTACGACCAGTGCCTGCCCCGCCTGCAGTGCCGGCCCTGCGGCCCCACCCCGCTGGCCAACAGCTGCAACGAGCCCTGCGTCAGGCAGTGCCAGGACTCCAACGTCTTCATCCAGCCCTCTCCCGTGGTGGTGACCCTGCCCGGACCCATCCTCAGCTCCTTCCCACAGAACACCGCCGTGGGATCCTCCACCTCCGCTGCCGTTGGCAGCATCCTCAGCTCTGAGGGTGTGCCCATCTCCTCTGGAGGCTTCGGCCTCTCTGGCTTCGGAAGCCGCCTCTGTGGCAGGCGGTGCTACCCCTGCTAGATCATGTTGCCATGGTCCCGGAGAAACACCTCCAGAGTCTGTGAAGTTTGAAGCAGACCTGAGAGAGAGCACTGGGGCCAACCTCATCTCAGAAAACGTGTTCCATGAGTTGTTTTCCCCTATTCCATCTTTTTTTTTATTTGTTTTTTCTTCCCTGTGTCCTTCCTGCTCACCATCAGCTTTCCTGTACTGCGAGTCCCACTCAGTCGGCCTTAGAAGGACCAACTGGCCCCGTGCTGTGTGTACAAAGGGCAGGTGGACACCTGGAGGCATGGCTGCCATGGCCATGTTGTGCGGATTCTCATCTGCCCCTGTTGCTTCTGGCACCTGGGGCTCCCGGCACCTGGGGCTCCCCTTGCACTGAGCTTGTTTCCAAATTTCCACTCATTAAATATCTAATGCAATTTATTCTGAACCTCTGGGTTATCCTTTCCCTTACAAAGGCTGCCCAGGGTGGGGGGGAGGTGTTCCTAAATGCTGGTTCTGGGAAAGGGTTCCTTACTTGCTAAGCTTATTGGAAAGAAAGAAATAGCGTGAACAGCAAAGTGGATAGCAGTCTCTGAACTGCACTGGATACTTTAATGCAGCCTTAATTTGTCTCCTAAGTGTACAGCCAATTTGACTGTTCATGGCTCTGAGAAACTTGATAAAAAGCAGTGGTGAAAATACACACAGGTGAGATTTCTCACTATTTATTCAGAAAACCTTTCAGAAGCACCTTCCAGAACCTCTGCTGAGAACCATTTCTCTCCTCACTCTTCATCGAAGAGCCTTTGAGAGGGAAGGAATGACACAGAGTTGTGTTGTGGTGAAAAAGTGCTAGATAATATCTTTATTCCACTGCAAGCTTCCTGAAGAGACTCTCCATGTGCATGGTAGTTTACAATCTAATTTTGCATTGCCTACAAGCCACAATTTTGGCATGTGTCCTCCTCAACTGTGCGTGCTTTCTGCAGGCCTGAGCATCGCTCGTACCAGTAAATTCCATCCCTGAGAGGAGGAGGAGCAAGGCAGTGTAAAGAAAACCTGCACAGCCATCAATTCAAGAGGTCTGACCTTATTCCATGGGACTTTAGAGTTAATGTTAGGGATCAGAAAAGTAGTGTTCTCCTTCCACAGAACAGCTGATGGTGTGAGGTCGTTACTATCCCCAGAGACTGTTACAGAGTGTGGGCACTGCCAAATAAGCATAGAAATACCTTTCCAGAACATTAACCACCAGAGAGAGTTAGATGTAAGACAATGGAGTCCTGGCTCTACCTGACAGAGGGCTTGTTGCAGCTGTTGGCCCGAGTGGTTGGGCTGCAGGGCTGACATGACTAGCATGGCAGGCACTTGTTTTAGTAGGACCTGTCTTGCATTTGGAGGGGCAACTGTTGGGAGAGAGCACTGGGAGGAGCACTGGGCTTAGTGAAGAGCAGCATTCTATCCCTGCTTGAGACTATGAAGACGCTTACTAGCTGGGAAGACTAGATTTTGTAAATTTTACTAGACTTTGTAAATCTATCCACAGGTGTTCTCCTTCACTCTCATCCCAGTTATCCCTAACAATATTTGTTAGGCCCAACCATTTTTCCTCTTTCATCATAGCTCAGGAGAAATTTCAGAAAGTGTCAGGATCTCTCCATGACACACCTAGTACCCCCTTATCTCTCCCTGTGTTAGCAGGTACCTCAGTACTCAAAGGAAGATCAAGGATGAAGGATGTGCTGAAAAACCAAGAAGAGAACATTTTTCAGATACACCTCTTCCTGAGAGAAATGAAATTAAGGAAATGGATAAGACTGTGAGCAGATTGGACTGTTTTAAAAGTGTCCTGAGCCCAAAATAATTCTATGAAGGCAGTGATTTTCCAAAACACTTACCTGAAATGCAGATTATGTTTCATAGTTATGCAGGTTGTGTTCTGCTTTCAGAACATCTGTGCCATGTTATTTTGTTATTTCTGACCTGCTCTTTGAGAGTCAGGTGCTCCTTTCATGTTCCAAGTCGAGAGGTGCAGAAATGGAATGAATATGGACTGGCCAGCATGGGCATATCATGTGTCCTAAGTGCTGGGAAAAAACCCTGCATGAATGAAACATATCTGGGAAATGCAAGACCTGCCTTAGCAGCTTCCTTTGAAGATACATAGCTACTTTCTTTCTTTATATACATAGATACATAGATACTTTCTTTGAAGATACATAGCTACTGCAGTTCCAATCTACATGCAATAATCTCCTGTGCTCATGAACAAGACTTGTTCTTCTCTTTCCCTGACTGACTTCCATCTCGCTCCGCCAGAGGCTGCTTATCACTTGCACAGGCAGGTGTGCTGCTGTGTTCATACATGTTCACCGAAGGTTTCCCCTTCTAGGGGGAAATTTGCCTGTTTATCAGACCTCATCCCATTTTGTTGCAATCTTGAGTTCATCTGACAATCCATACCTTGAGTAGTTTTTGGAAAGGATAATGTTGTCATCCAAAATCCAGTGAATGATCATAGAATCATAGAAGGGTTTGGGTAGGAAGGGACTTTTCAGATTATCTAGTTCCAACCCCCTGCTATAGGCAAAGACATCTCCCTCTAGACAAGGTTGCTGAAAGACCCACCCAGCCTGGCCTTGAATTTACCCATGGAGGGGGAATCCACAACCTCACTGGGCAACTTGTTGCAGTGTCTCATCACCCCCACAGTGAAGAAATTGTATTAGTTGAGTTTTTTAATCATTTCCATGTCTGATCCTGCTCTACCTAGAGCAGATTTCCTTGCTCCAGATTTGCAGTGTTTTGAGGAGCTTGGCTTCTTCCTACAAAAGAAGTCAACAGATATTACCCTTTAGCTCACTATGCCGTTCCCTGTTTCTTGCTTTAATGCAGCCATCCCAACACCTGAGGGTACTTTTTGTGCTGATACTGGTAGGACTGTAATGCGTACTTCCTGGGTTTCTCATAACATCACTAGAAAGAAAATAGCATAGCCAGATGGCATGTTAGAAATGAGGAAACGAAATGGCAGAAGTGATGAAAAACAGAAAAAAATTGAAAACCCCACAACGATGACACTGTGCCATTAGGAAGGATAATTTGGAGCTGAGGTGTGCAGCAAAACTAATGTCAATGTAGAGTGACTCTGGGACTGGGATGGTGCCAGAGTGGCAAAGATGGCAAAGGTGGTTATGACTTAGGTCATGACATTTCCCCAGGCAAATGTCCCCTGCCTGCATCACAGAACCCCTACAGCACTTGGGAAATGTCTTCTACCCATACTGACTTGCTTCTGCAAGGAAACTCCTTGCACTTCTCATTCTGAAACTTGGAATGATTTGTTGCGGCCTAACTGGGAAGGTCAGAAATAAGAAAAAGAAATGACAGGCTTGACAGAATCAAAAATCAAACAAACCTGTGCCACTTGGAAGGATAGTATGTATTTGAGATGATTCTCCCGGAAAATTACTTCTTGTGTGGAGTGACTGTAGGCCTGGGGTGGTGCTGGGGTGGAAGTGGGTCCATTTCCATATTCTTTCATTCACTGTTCTTGCCTCCATCTCCCTGTGAACAAGGTGAGTCTGAAGCTCTTTCACCAACCACTCCTCCCCGAAGATTTCTCTGCACATATAAGAGACTATGAACAGTCTTGGAATTATAGCTTGCCCTGGTAGAGGGTATAGGTCAACTGTTGTGTGGCATCAAGTGTTGCTAGATCTTGCATGAGATGTTTCCTGTGCCTGGTTGTGCTTGGTATGGTCAATGGAGCTAAAGGGAAGAAGAAGACCATGGGATTCCTTACACAGCCTCCTCATCCCCTGCCAGCACAGTGCCTTGGCTTTCTTCTACAGGGATGGCAGCATGTTCCTCACTCTCCCCTTCCTTGGCATGGCCCTCTATCCCAACTGGTGCCTCACCAGACACAAGACAGGTCCTGCTACGAACAGTGCCCACCATGCTGCCATGCTGGGCCTCCTCCTCTGCTGCTGTTGGCAGCATCCTCAGTTCTGAGGGTGTGCCCATCTGTCATGGTTTTGCAATGTTGTAATTTTGCTATCAGTATTCCACATCATAACATCATGTTAAGCATAGATAATTTTGACGAATCTGCTGCTCACAAAAGAAGACTGAATGTCCCAGGGAACACCACGGTCAGTCATATGACCAGGAATATATAATCTCACTTCAGTGCTGGACTCGTTCTCTTGGATCTTGCCAGCCATGGGGGAGTGTGTGGAAGCGTTCCAGCCATTTCTCCTAGAATTACAGTAGGCCTCTCGGTTTCGGGACTCACTCTCTCTTATTTTACTTGATTCGTTAGCCTTAATTCCAATTATATTGCATTATATTGTGTTATTCTGTATTCCGATATAGTATTTAGTAAAATAGTGTGCCTCCTTAGATCGTTGCCGCTGTATTTTATTTCTTTTTCCCTGTTTTCTTTTCCTTTTGGGATAGCGGCCCTGAAGACCCCTGTCATGGGTGCCGGTAGATTTTAGGGTAACCTATGACACCATCTCTTCTGGAGGCTTTGGACTCTCTTGCTTTGGTTTCTCCACATTCAGTAGACTCACCTGTGGCAGGGGATGCCTCCCCTCCTAAAACTCTTGGCAACTGCCCCCAACAAAGTTCCCCCATGGTCCCTGAAGTTGGTAGAAGACTGGGGTCAAAGCTTTGGAGTCTTGTTTTCTGTGGGTTTGTTGATACATAGAACCCCTTGCAATGGGAAAGAGATAGGTCTAGTCTGAGCTAGGAATAAGCTACTGGCCTTTCTCCTTCTGTGCAGTGGGCAGGTGAATAGCTGGCTATATAGCTCAGACTCTCATCATTCTGTGGTGCCTCTCTCACTGGGGTCTCCAATCCCAGGGAAACTTTTACTACATTCAGCTAATTAAACTTCTGCTGCATACTATCCTGGGCCTCTGTGTTTATGTTTCCCATTAAAGACACTCTCCTACTAAAGCCTGTGGAGAAACAGATTATTCTTCAGTAGTTCTGGAAGTGGGCTGATGGCACTGGTTTTGCTGAGCAATAGTTAACACAAACTTGCATTGAGTATGCTTAGTCATGCATCCACTTTAATCTCATTTTTTTTCTAAAAATGACTTCCAATGCAGATATCTCATGTGTCAGTATTGGAACCAATAAATTTCATCTTATTTGTCGGTGACATCATTGGATGAAGCGTGCATTTCACCAAATCCAAAGATGCAAACCTCTTTGGAACCTTTGTTTCTGGAGTTTGTACTATCTGGGAGAGCTCCTGGATGCCCCTTTGACATTCAGTATGCTTCCCTGTACCTCCTCCTGCCCATAGGCTCTTCCTTCCCTCCTCTGCTCATAGTTTTTGCTAGGATGCCCAGGCAGAGATGGAAGTAGCAGGACATGAATTCTCAAAATGATTCAAACAGCCTGAGCTGAGAAGCAAGTGGTATATCAGTATAAAGAAGACTGGGCAGAGTTTTGAGGAACATTGCCTAATAGCTAGGACTGGCCTTTGCCACACATCATGCTCCCATTGCATCTAGAAGCCTAGTGATCCCTGGATCCATTCCTTTCCATAATTGCCTACCTGCCTACATCCTTGAAGAGGCACACAGTTTCTTGGGAACATTAAATAATGCGTACACTTGGTGCCTTGTAACTGTAATGCAGTCTCATTTACAGATCTCGGAGTGGCTGGTTTAGAAGATGAGGGAACACTAAATAATAGCTGCCAATGTGTTTGCACAGAGGAGGTAAGCTGCAGTGAGGCATCTGCTAAACTGAGCATTATTCAGGAGTAACTATTGCCAGATTGTCAGAGGCATCAGAGCTATGTTACCAGCTTGATGTGTACTGGCTAATTGCTCTTGTGGAACAAGGATGTTGCTAGGGAAGTATCCCTTATTGATACAAGAAGTACCTCACTCTTTGGGATTTAGCATCAACGTGCCAAGCATTGTCTGTGAAATACTTCTCTCCTTCAAAGCCCGGTCACCTCCTCACACACACGCAAGGCTTTCTCTCAACCTCTACCCTGAATATGTTCCTCCTCACTCTCCTTCCTTTTCCCTTCTCACCGGAAAGGTAGAAGAATTAATCTTCCTGCATTTTACCTCATTAACAAAAACCAGAATGGGAGGTCACATGAAAAGCAAGCTTAAGCCAGATCTGCAGTGAGATATAAGAACAGGGCTTTTTTGCCTGGACAAAGCTAATCTCACATCAATTGATGTGAGTAGCAATTGCATAGCTTCAAAGTACGATGGCAAGCTAAACACTACAACTCTCTTCTCTCACTCCCCTTCCCAGCTTGACCATTATTATGATAAGGACTGTTCAATTAAAGGAAAATAAAAGCAAACAAGTAAAACAAAATATTTGTGAATTAAAAAAATAATAATAAATAATTGGCCACACAGAAGTAAAGGCAGGTAGAGGTTATTTTCTATTTCCCTTACGAGGAGCACCTCTCCTACAAATAAAGGATGAGGCAGCTGCGGTTGATCAGTATGTAGAAGAGAAGTCTACAGGAAGATGGCATTGCAACTTCCCAGCACTTTAGAAGCGCTAATAAACAGGAAAGATACTGATTTTTTTTGCGGTACAAAAGTAATGAGACTGTAGGGAATTTTTACTTAAAAAAAAAAAAAAAAAAAAAAAAAAAGTAGAAAAGTGAAGCTTTAGATTAGATATAAGGAGGAAAATCTTTAGTCAGGGGGGTGATGAGACACTGGAATAGGTTGT
This sequence comes from Excalfactoria chinensis, assembly GCF_039878825.1. NCBI lineage: Eukaryota > Metazoa > Chordata > Aves > Galliformes > Phasianidae > Excalfactoria > Excalfactoria chinensis. The sequence continues at coordinate 3,908,529 of NC_092848.1, read as the reverse complement.
TCATACAGCATCTGTGAAGTATGTCCTCTAAGTCTCTTTCTGACCCTTACTCTGCTCTGTTTGGGTGCAGGATGGGAAACAGAAAAGGCCTTCATGCTGTGCTAAAACTTCATGGTGTTAGCTCTACTGTTTAACTACGCCTTTATAACACAACATCATATGGGCCGTGGTGAAGAAAAATGTCTCTATCTCAGCCTGTCCCAATACTGCCCAGGCCACAGACTCCTCCTACTGAGACCATTTTCTGCCCAGCACCACTGTGTCCAGAGCAGAGGGAATTGCTTCTCCTGCTCTGCCCTCTCTCCTGCTGTCTCCTTCTGCAAGCTTGTGGAGCTGCTGCACTCCCAGGTTCCCCTGCAGCTCTGGCTCTTCAGCCAGGGCCAACAGTGAACACCCTCTGCATGGTGTACATCAAGGCCGAGGGAGCATGTCAGGACAGAGAAGCAAAAAGGTAGTTCTGAAGGCCAGGGATGCTACAGGACTCATGGGCAACCCCCTCACGAGTGAGCGACAGTGATTTCCCAAGGGATCCGCCAGCAGTGTTGCAACCTTCAGGAAAGGCGTAGTGTTCCAACGTGCTAAGACACCTGCTGAAATCCATAGAGCAACACCTTTCCTCCAGGCACTTGTTGTCTGGAGTGTCCCATGGGGAAGGACAACGCAGAGGCACAGGCTGGAATGCAATAAATCTTTAATGAGGGAAAAGTAGGAAACGAGGTCACTCTGAGGGGAGGTCCTGGTGGAGGAAGCAGCAGGGACAGATGACAGTCTGCACTGTGTGGCATGCGAAACATGCTGACAGTTGTCCATCTGCCCCTTCCACGGAGAGAGAAGGACCGCTAGGTCCTTTTTGAAACAGATGCTGACATTGCTTGTCCCTCGGGAAACAAGATACTAATGCTCTGTTCCCGGGATATTACCACCTTCTCAGTCTCTGGGAATCTTCCCCCAGGACCACGGCCAGCAGCTTTAGCAGGGGTAGCACCGCCTGCCGCAGAGGCGGCTGCCGAAGCCGGAGAGGCCGAAGCCTCCAGAGGAGATGGGCACGCCCTCAGAGCTGAGGATGCTGCCAACGGCAGCGGAGGTGGAGGATCCCACGGCGGTGTTCTGCGGGAAGGAGCTGAGGATGGGTCCGGGCAGGGTCACCACGACGGAAGAGGGCTGGATGTAGACGTTGGAGTCCTGGCACTGCCTGACGCAGGACTCGTTGCAGCTGTTGGCCAGCGGGGTTGGGCCGCAGGGCCGGCACTGCAGGCGGGGCAGGCACTGGTCGAGGCAGGACATGTCTGGTGTCTGGAGGGGCACCTGCTGGGAGAAAGGGCGGAGCAAAAGGAGGGTATAGTAAGAATCAGCCTGCCTTCCAGCAAGGCTCAGTGCTGGCTGGAGATATGGAGTCTGTGTAAGGAATCCTGTTGTCTTCTTGCATCTGGCCCCTCCAAGAGTGGCCAGGCACCGTGGTCACAGGTGCTGTCTAGCCCATAGTTCAGAAGACACCTCAGGCAAGACCTAGCATCTGTTGACACCACACCTGCTGCCCTCTTCCCTCTCCCCTCACTAGTTGCTTTCCCAAGACCCAACAGAAGATGAAGGCACTTCTAAATAGAGAGAATTCCTGGAGGAGGACAGAGTGATGAAAGGGCTTCAGACTCACCGTGATCCTGGGGTGATGGAGGCAAGAGGTGTGGATGAGGGAGAGAGCAGATGGACCCACTTTTATACTGCATGGGCATCGCTCCAGGCTAACAGTCACTCCATGTGAGCAGCAGTTTCCCTAGAGACTCACCTCAGATGCAAATTATGCTGGTCAGTGGTGCAGATTGTGGTTCTGTTTCCCTCTGTTCATCCATTTCAGTTCCTCATTTCTGAAATGCCAGTTCTGTCAGGCTGACCTCTTTCAAGTGTTGGTATGAGAGACCTAAGGATTACACCAAGACAACAGCACCAAAATGAACAGAAAAGGAGGAAGAAAATGCTGTTGGCCAAACTCAAGCACAGTAATAGGAAGCCTCTGGAGGATGGAAGCGTGGACAGGTAACGTGAGAGGAATGCAGCAATAGTGTTTGTGCAGCCAGGAATCAAATGAAGAAAGCTGAAGGCCTGAGAGAATTCAGTCTGTCAAAGCACGTCAAAGGCAACACAAAGGGCTTATACATGGATCTCAATGATAACTGGAAAATAAGGATGTATGTGGGAGTTCTCCTGAAGTGAACAAGAGACCTGGTTACTTGGGACAGCAAAAATGTTGAGGTCCTGATTGTCTTCTTTGTTTCTTTCTGTCACGGGTTACCTAGATCTACCTGTGCCCATGACAGGGGGCAGCCACCCCATAGGGCCCCCGACACAAAAGGGAAAGCAAAAGGGGAATGGGAAAAGAGAACAGAAGTGGCAATCTAAGGAGAAAACTTATTTTACTAAATATGATATCGGAATACAAGATGACACAATATAATACAGTATGATTGAGGCTAATAAATGGGACAAAACAGAGAGAGATAGTCCCCGAAAACTGAGAGGCCAACTGTGAAGTCTAGGCAACACGACTGGAACGCAAGATATGCAGCCATGAGTGCTGAAGGAGCTGTCCACTCTTGATCAAGAGTGGTGACTGTGAGAAGTGCTCCAAAACTGGGGGAATGTGCATGTTACTCCTGTTTAAGAAGACCAAGAAAATGGAAGCAGGGAGCTAGAGTAACAGGGGCTTCCGGTCAGTTTCTTGGTAGGAGATGGAACAGTGCATCCTTGAAAAAGCTAAACCCTGGAAACCATTTCTATGCTTGTGAAGAATGAAAATATCTAGAGCATTGCACTCAGCATGGATTCACTATGGAAGAGTCATGGATCCATGAAAATGATTCATCACAATGAAATAACAATCCCGAAGGATGTGGGAAGAGGACTGTATACATTCTTGCTGGACTTCAACAATGCTTTTGACATTGTCCTCCATGAGATGATCATAGTGAAGCTGTGGAAGTATGGGCTGAATGAGTGCTCCTTAGTCTGGAGAAAAAATACAGCTCAGCTGAAGAGGCAAGAAAGCTCCCCACAAATGAACAAGGGCTGGTGGGTCCCAGAACCGTCAGGTGACTGGGGATGATCATAAAATGGAAGTGATCAAGAAGGGCGTAGGTTCACAAATTTCTCCCAGACTCAATCAAAGATGTAGTGCATCCTTCCTGCATGAATAGAACAGGCTGCCCAACTAACATACAGGGAGTTGTCTTGTGGTGTAAAGGTGCTGGATAATATCTTTATTCCACTGCAAGTTTCCTGAGGAGACTCTGCCTGTGCATGGTATTTTACAGTCTAATTTTGTGTTGGCCACGAACCACACTTCAGGCATGGTTCCTCCCAGCTGTGTGTGCTTTCTTCAGGCCTGAGCATCACTTGCACCAGGCAATATTCCCCTTCCACAAAACAGCTGATGGTATGAGATTGTTACTGTCCTTGGAGACTGTTACAAGAGTGGACAATGACAAATAAGTATAGAAATGTCTTTGCAGAACAATAAGATGTGGGTGAAGATGCTTGCAAGCAGCAGAACACCCCACCTGACTTTTCAGGGAATGAACAGAGACTTATGGAGTAGTCTGAGAGACAAACCTTGAGGGAGATGGAAAAGGGAAATAATTGTCCCCCTGTACTCAGCACTGGTGAGGCCGCATCTTGAATACTGTGTCCAGTTATGTGACTCTCTGCAAGAAAGACACTGAGGCCCTGGAGTGTGTTCAAAGAAGGACAACAAAGCTGGCGAGGGGTCTGGAGCACAGGCTTATGAGGAGTAGCTGAAAAAGCTGGGATTGTTCAGTCTGGCAAAGAGGAGTCTCGGAGGAGATCTCATTGCCCTTTATAGCTACCTGAAGGGAGGTGGTAGTGAGCTATGGGTCGACCTCTTCTCTTGTGTAACTGGTGATAGGACTAGAGGGAATGGGTTCAGACTGCGCCAGGGAAGGTTCAGGCTAGATGTTAGGAAATACTACTTCTCTGAAAGGGTGGTCAGGCAGTGGGACGGGCTTCCCAGGGAGGTGGTGGAGTCACTGACCGTGGAGGTGTTCAAGGAACATTTGGGTGTTGTGTTGAGGGACAAGGTTTAGTGAGAACTATTGGTGATAGGTGGGTGATAGGACTGGGTGATCCTGTGGGTCTTTTCCAATCTTGGTGATTCTATGATTCTGTGATTCTATGAAAATGAGTCCACAGGCAATGGCCCAGGGTATTCAGAAGTGGGACACACGGACATGAGGATATGCCTGCCTTGCTGCAAAGGTGGTTACCAATAAGGTCCTGACAATTCCCAAGACAAACAAGCTATGCCTGAAGCGCAGAATATGTCTGCTACCCGCATTGACGTATTTCTGAAAGGAAACTCCTTGTGCCTTTCATCCTGGAACTTGAAAGGTGCCTCTGTGGACCAATTGGGAAGGTCAGAAACAAGGAAGTGAAATGACAGTGTTGACGGAAACTGACACCTCATCCTGCATCATTAGAAAGGATAATTTGCATTTGAGGTGAGTCTCTTGAAAAATTACTGCCTGTGTACCAGTGACTGTGGGCCTGGGGCAGTGCACAAGCAGTATAAAAGAAGGCCTGTCACCTATCTCTCAGTCATCCACTCCTCTTGCCTTCATCTCCCTGGGAACAAGGTGAGTCTGAAGCACTTCAACCATCATCTCCTTCTCTTGGGTTTGTCTGCACATACATGTGCCTTTATCCTAGGCTGGATCTTGGGGAAGCAGGTAGTTGAGAGAGAGAAGGGGGCAGACAGTGTGGCATGATGCTGGACATTACATGGGCTGTCTCCTGAGCTATGGACTAGTCAAGGACATAGCTGTGCCTGGTCCCTCTTGGCAGGAATACTGGAGTGAAATGGAAGGAGAAGAACGCGGGCTTCCTGACACATCCAGCATATCCCTAGTCAGCACTGTGCCTTGGCTCTCTCCTGCTGGGATGGAAGGCTGCTCCTCACTTACTTCTGATCTCCCAACCCTCTGTCCCAACAGGTGCCCCTCCAGACAGCAGACATGTCCTGCTACGACCAGTGCCTGCCCCGCCTGCAGTGCCGGCCCTGCGGCCCCACTCCGCTGGCCAACAGCTGCAACGAGCCCTGCGTCAGGCAGTGCCAGGACTCCAACGTCTACATCCAACCCTCTCCTGTGGTGGTGACCCTGCCCGGACCCATCCTCAGCTCCTTCCCGCAGAACACCGCCGTGGGATCCTCCACCTCCGCTGCCGTTGGCAGCATCCTCAGCTCTGAGGGCGTGCCCATCTCCTCTGGAGGCTTCGGCCTCTCTGGCTTAGGCAGCCGCCTCTGTGGCAGGCGGTGCTACCCCTGCTAGATCATGTTGCCATGGTCCCGGAGAAACACCTCCAGAGTCTGTGAAGTTTGAAGCAGACCTGAGAGAGAGCACTGGGGCCAACCTCATCTCAGAAAACATGTTCCATGAGTTGTTTTCCCCTATTCTATCTTTTTTTTTATTTGTTTTTTTTTCCCTGTGTCCTTCCTGCTCACCATCATCTTTCCTGCACTGCGAGTCCCACTCAGTCGGCCTTAGAAGGACCAACTGGCCCCGTGCTGTGTGTACAAAGGGCAGGTGGACACCTGGAGGCATGGCTGCCATGGCCATGTTGTGCGGATTCTCATCTGCCCCTGTTGCTTCTGGCACCTGGGGCTCCCCTTGCACTGAGCTTGTTTCCAAATTTCCACTCATTAAATATCTAACGCATTTCATTCTGAACCTCTGTGTTATCCTTTCCTTTACAAAGGCTGCCCAGTGGAGGGTGGGAGAGAGGTGTTCCTAAATGCTGGTTCTGGGAAAGGGTTCCTTACTTGCTAAGCTTATTGGAAAGAAAGAAATAGCGTGAACAGCAAAGTGGATAGCAGTCACTGAACTGCACTGGATACTTTAATGCAGCCTTAATTTGTCTCCTAAGTGTACAGCCAATTTGACTGTTCATGGCTCTGAGAAACTTGATAAAAAGCAGTGGTGAAAATACAGACAGGTGAGATTTCTCACTATTTATTCAGAAAACCTTTCAGAAGCACCTTCCAGAACCTCTGCTGAGAACCATTTCTCTCCTCACTCTTCATCGAAGAGCCTTTGAGAGGGAAGGAATGACACAGAGTTGTGTTGTGGTGAAAAAGTGCTAGATAATATCTTTATTCCACTGCAAGCTTCCTGAAGAGACTCTCCATGTGCATGGTAGTTTACAATCTAATTTTGCATTGCCTACAAGCCACAATTTTGGCATGTGTCCTCCTCAACTGTGCGTGCTTTCTGCAGGCCTGAGCATCGCTCGTACCAGTAAATTCCATCCCTGAGAGGAGGAGGAGCAAGGCAGAGTAAAGAAAACCTACACAGCCATCAATTCAAGAGGTCTGACCTTATTCCATGGGACTTTAGAGTTAATGTTAGGGATCAGAAAAGTAGTGTTCTCTTTCCACAGAACAGATGATGGTGTGAGGTCGTTACTATCCCCAGAGACTGTTACAGAGTGTGGGCACTGCCAAATAAGCATAGAAATACCTTTCCAGAACATTAACCACCAGAGAGAGTTAGATGTAAGACAATGGAGTCCTGGCTCTACCTGACAGAGGGCTTGTTGCAGCTGTTGGCCCGAGTGGTTGGGCTGCAGGGCTGACATGACTAGCATGGCAGGCACTTGTTTTAGTAGGACCTGCCTTGCATTTGGAGGGGCAACTGTTGGGAGAGAGCACTGGGAGGAGCACTGGGCTTAGTGAAGAGCAGCATTCTATCCCTGCTTGAGACTATGAAGACGCTTACTAGCTGGGAAGACTAGATTTTGTAAATTTTACTAGACTTTGTAAATCTATCCACAGGTGTTCTCCTTCACTCTCATCCCAGTTATCCCTAACAATATTTGTTAGGCCCAACCATTTTTCCTCTTTCGTCATAGCTCAGGAGAAATTTCAGAAAGTGCCAGGATCTCTCCATGACACACCTAGTACCCCCTTCTCTCTCCCAATGTTAGCACGTACCTCAGTACTCAAAGGAAGATCAAGGATGAAGGATGTGCTGAAAAACCAAGAAGAGAACATTCTTCAGATACACCTCTTCCCGAGAGAGATTGAATTACGGAAATGGATAAGACTGTGATCAGATTGGCCTGCTTTAAAAATGTCCTGAGCCCAAAATAATTCTATGAAGGCAGTGATTTTCCAAAACTCTTACCTGAAATGCAGATTATGTTTCATAGTTATGCAGGTTGTGTTCTGCTTTCAGAACATTTGTGCCATTTTATTTTGTTATTTTTGACCTGCTCTTTGAGAGTCAGGTGCTCCTTTCATGTTCCAAGTCAGAGGTGCAAAAATGGAATGAATATGTACTGGCCTTGCATGGGCAGATCATGTGTCCTAAGTGCTGGGAAAAAACCCTGCATGAATGAAACACATCTGGGAAATGCAAGACCTGCCTTAGCAGCTTCCTTTGAAGATACATAGCTACTTTCTTTCTTTATATACATAGATACATAGATACTTTCTTTGAAGATACATAGCTACTGCAGTTCCAATCTACATGCAATAATCTCCTGTGCTCATGAACAAGACTTGTTCTTCTCTTTCCCTGACTGACTTCCATCTCGCTCCGCCAGAGGCTGCTTATCACTTGCACAGGCAGGTGTGCTGCTGTGTTCATACATGTTCACCAAAGGTTTCCCCTTCTAGGGGGAAATTTGCCTGTTTATCAGACCTCATCCCATTTTGTTGCAATCTTGAGTTCATCTGACAATCCATACCTTGAGTAGTTTTTGGAAAGGATAATGTTGTCATCCAAAATCCAGTGAATGATCATAGAATCATAGAAAGGTTTGGGTAGGAAGGGACTTTTCAGATTATCTAGTTCCAACCCCCTGCTATAGGCAAAGACATCTCCCTCTAGACAAGGTTGCTGAAAGACCCACCCAGCCTGGCCTTGAATTTACCCATGGAGGGGGAATCCACAACCTCACTGGGCAACTTGTTGCAGTGTCTCATCACCCCCACAGTGAAGAAATTGTATTAGTTGAGTTTTTTTAATCATTTCCATGTCTGATCCTGCTCTACCTAGAGCAGATTTCCTTGCTCCAGATTTGCAGTGTTTTGAGGAGCTTGGCTTCTTCCTACAAAAGAAGTCAACAGATATTACCCTATAGCCCACTACGCCCTTCCCTGTTTCTTGCTTTAATGCAGCCATCCCAATACTTGAGGGTACTTTTTGTGTTGATACTGGTAGGACTGTGATGTGTACTTCCTGGGTTTCTCATAACATCACTAGAAAGAAAATAGCATAGCCAGATGGCATGTTAGAAATGAGGAAACAAAATGGCAGAAGTGATGAAAAACAGAAAAAAATTGAAAACCCCACAACGATGACACTGTGCCATTAGGAAGGATAATTTGGAGCTGAGGTGTGCAGCAAAACTAATGTCAATGTAGAGTGACTCTGGGACTGGGATGGTGCCAGAGTGGCAAAGATGGCAAAGGTGGTTACGATTTAGGTCATGACATTTCCCCAGGCAAATGTCCCCTGCCTGCATCACAGAACCCCTACAGCACTTGGGAAATGTCTTCTACCCATACTGACTTGCTTCTGCAAGGAAACTCCTTGCACTTCTCATTCTGAAACTTGGAATGAGTCGTTGCGGCCAAACTGGGAAGGTCAGAAATAAGAAAAAGAAATGACAGGCTTGACAGAATCAAAAATCAAACAAACCTGTGCCACTTGGAAGCATAGTTTGTATTTGAGATGATTCTCCTGGGAAATTACTTCTTGTGTGGAGTGACTGTAGGCCTGGTGTGGTGTTGGATTGGAAGTGGGTCCATTTCCATATTCTTTCATTCACTGTTCCATATTGTGTCATTCATTGTTCATCTCCCTGTGTACGAGGCAAGTCTGAAGCCCTTTCACCAACCACTTCTCCCCGAAGATTTCTCTGCACATATGAAAGCCTATGAACAGTCTTGGAATTATAGCTTGCCCTGGTAGAGGGAAGAGGTGAGCTGTTGTGTAGCATCAAGTGTTGCTGGATCTTGCATGAGGTGTTTCCTGTGCCTGGTTGTTCTTGGCGGGGTCAATGGAGCCAAAGGGAAGAAGAAGACAATGGGATTCCTTACACAGCCTCCACATCCCCTACCAGCACAGTGCCTTGGCTTTCTCCTGCTGGGATGGCAGGATGTTCCTCACTCTCACCTTCCTTGGCATGGCCCTCTATTTCAACAGGTACCTCACCAGACACAAGACAGGCCCTGCTATGAACAGTGCCCACACCATGCTGGCCATACTGGCCCTCCTCCTCTGCTGCTGTTGGCAGCATCCTCAGCTCTGAGGATGGACTCATCTCTTCTGGAGGCTTTGGACTCTCTTGCTTTGGTTTCTCCAGATTCAGTAATCTCAACTGTGGCAGGGGATGCATCTCCTCCTAAAACTCTTGGCAACTGCTCCCAACAAAGTTCCCCCATGGTCCCAGAAGTTGGTAGAGGACTGGGGCCAAAGCTTTGGAGTCTTGTTTTCTGTGGGTTTGTTGATATATAGCACCCTTGCAATGGGAAAGAGATAGGTCTAGTCTGAGCTAGGAATAAGCTACTGGCCTTTCTCCTTCTGTGCAGTGGGCAGGTGAATAACTGGCTATATAGCTCAGACTCTCATCATTCTGTGGTACCTCTCTCACTGGGGTCTCCAATCCCAGGAAAACTTTTACTACTTTCAGCTAATTAAACTTCTGCTGCATACTATCCTGGGCCTCTGTGTTTATCTTTCCCATTAAAGACACCCTCCTACTAAAGCCTGTGGAGAAACAGATTATTCTTCAGTAGTTCTGGAAGTGGGCTGATGGCACTGGTTTTGCTGAGCAATAGTTAACACAAACTTGCATTGAGTATGCTTAGTCATGCATCCACTTTAATCTCATTTTTTTCCTAAGAATGACTTCCAATGCAGATATCTCATGTGTCAGTATTGGGACCAACAAATTTCATCATATTTGTCGGTGACATCATTGGATGAAGCGTGCATTTCACCAAATCCAAAGATGCAAACCTCTTTGGAACCTTTGTTGCTGGAGTTTGTACTATTTGGAAGAGCACCTGGATGCCCCTTTGACATTCAGTATGCTTCCCTGTACCTCCTCCTGCTCATAGACTCTTCCTTCCCTCCTCTGCTCATAGTTTTTGCTAGGATGCCCAGGCAGAGATGGAAGTAGCAGGACATGAATTCTCAAAATGATTCAAACAGCCTTAGCTGAGAAGCAAGTGGTATATCAGTATATTCAGGAGTAATTATTGCCAGATTGTCAGAGGCATCGGAGCCATGTTGACAGCTTGATGTGTGCTGGCTAATTGCTCTTGTGGAACAAGGATGTTGCTAGGGAATTATCCCTTATTGATACAAGAAGTATCTCACTCTTTAGGATTTAGCATCAATGTGCCAAGCAGTGTCTGTGAAATACTTCTCTCCTTCAAAGTCCAGTCACCTCCTCACATACACGCAAGGCATTCTCTCAACCTCTGTCCTGAATACGTTCCTCCTCACTCTCCTCCCTTTTCCCTTCACACTGGAAAGGTAGAAGAACTAATCTTCCTGCGTTTTCCCTCTATAACAAAAACCAGAATCGGAGGTCACATGAAAAGCAAGCTTAAGCCAGATCTGCAGTGAGATATAAGAGCTGGGCATTTTTGCCTGGACATAGTTTACTTCACATCATCTGGGGTCATCAGCAGGTCATTATCATTATTATAATAAGGACTGTTCAATTAAAGGAAATCAAAACAAACAAACAAAACAAAATATTTGTTAATTAGAGTAAATAAATTAAAAAAAAATAAAAAAATAAAAAAAGAATTGGCCACACAGAAGTAAAGGCAGATAGAGGTTATTTTCTATTTCCCTTAAGAGGAGCACCTCTCCTACAAATAAAGGATGAGGCAGCTGCGGTTGTTCAGTATGTAGAAGAGAAGTCAGAGGAAGATGTCATTGCAACGTCCCAGCACTTGAGAGCTTATAAACAGAAAAGATACAGATTTCTTTCATGGTCCAAAAGTAATGTAGGGAATTTTTACTTAAAAAAGTAGAAAAGTGAAGCTTTAGATTAGATATAAGGAGGAAAATCTTTAGTCGGGGGGTGATGAGACACTGGAATAGGTTGCTCAGAGAAGCTGTGAATGACCAGTTTCTGGAGGTGTTCAAGACCAGGTTAGCTGGTGTCCTGAGAAACACAATATAGTGGATAGCAACTGTGCCCATGGCAGGCGAGTCAGAACTGCAGGATCTTTAAGGTTCCATGCAATTCAAATGATGTGATTCTAGGATTCTATGTGAGGGAAGTATCCATGAGTTCTGCAGTGCCATTGGACTTTAGTCCCAGTTTTTCTGCCTCTCTGTCCTGATGTTTCTTCTAGATATCAATGCACAGCAGAAGGTGGCCACTGCTGGCCCTGACTGAGGAGCCAGAGCTTCCCTGGGAGAGCAGCAGGCCCACAGGTTCATGGAAGGGGGCAGGAGTGGAGACAGGGAGTGGGGAAAAGAGGTGAGAATTCCTCCTGCTGGGTTGGGAGGACCATGTAGAAAATGAAGTGAGAGTGGAAGAGCTAGGTCTATCAGGAACGAAGACAATTTGTCTCACACAGAAGGTGGGAAGTGAGGAAGGAACCGATGCTTACTAAAATCATTCTGTGGTCAATGCACCACACAAGTACACAGGAAGTGCATGCTCCCTCCCTTCTTCTTCTGCTTTTGTCCATGTTTTATCTCAGGAAAAGGTGTGGGCAGAAAATGTGAGGGAGAGACTGAGGGCAGGAGGAGATGCTGTAGGTGTTCTGCAATCGCCAGCAGCTAAGGCTGGAGAGGGGCTTGCAGCTGAGGACACAGCTGGGAATGGTGAAACAGGTCCACAGAGCCCAGATTGGCAGCAGGATAGCAGCCACTCAGGTCAACACAAAGGAAGTTAAAATAGGGGAGGATAAGCAAAAAGAACAAACAGTGATGCTAAATCAGTGTCTCCCTACCACCTGCCAGAATGAAGACCGGTGCCCAGTCAGTCAGCCTCTAAATAATAATTACTTTAGAATGACTACTCCATGTTTTATAGACAAGAATTATGTGATACGGCGCACCATATCCCCTTGGTTAATTTAGGTCAGCCATCCATGCTGTATGTCCTCTAAGTCTCTTTCTGACCCTTACTCTGCTCTGTTTGGGTGCAGGATGGGAAACAGAAAAGGCCTTCATGCTGTGCTAAAACTTCATGGTGTTAGCTCTACTGTTTAACTACGCCTTTATAACACAACATCATATGGGCCGTGGTGAAGAAAAATGTCTCTATCTCAGCCTGTCCCAATACTGCCCAGGCCACAGACTCCTCCTACTGAGACCATTTTCTGCCCAGCACCACTGTGTCCAGAGCAGAGGGAATTGCTTCTCCTGCTCTGCCCTCTCTCCTGCTGTCTCCTTCTGCAAGCTTGTGGAGCTGCTGCACTCCCAGGTTCCCCTGCAGCTCTGGCTCTTCAGCCAGGGCCAACAGTGAACACCTTCTGCATGGTGTACATCAAGGCCGAGGGAGCATGTCAGGACAGAGAAGCAAAAAGGTAGTTCTGAAGGCCAGGGATGCTACAGGACTCATGGGCAACCCCCTCACGAGTGAGCGACAGTGATTTCCCAAGGGATCCGCCAGCAGTGTTGCAACCTTCAGGAAAGGCGTAGTGTTCCAACGTGCTAAGACACCTGCTGAAATCCATAGAGCAACACCTTTCCTCCAGGCACTTGTTGTCTGGAGTGTCCCATGGGGAAGGACAACGCAGAGGCACAGGCTGGAATGCAATAAATCTTTAATGAGGGAAAAGTAGGAAACGAGGTCACTCTGAGGGGAGGTCCTGGTGGAGGAAGCAGCAGGGACAGATGACAGTCTGCACTGTGTGGCATGCCAAACATGCTGACAGTTGTCCATCTGCCCCTTCGACGGAGAGAGAAGGACCGTTAGGTCCTTTTTGAAACAGATGCTGACATTGCTTGTCCCTCGGGAAACAAGATCCTAATGTTCTGTTCCCGGGATGTTACCACCTTCTCCGCCTCTGGGAATCTTCCCCCAGGACCACGGCCAGCAGCTTTAGCAGGGGTAGCACCGCCTGCCGCAGAGGCGGCTGCCGAAGCCGGAGAGGCCGAAGCCGGAGAGGCCAAAGCCTCCAGAGGAGATGGGCACGCCCTCAGAGCTGAGGATGCTGCCAACGGCAGCGGAGGTGGAGGATCCCACGGCGGTGTTCTGCGGGAAGGAGCTGAGGATGGGTCCGGGCAGGGTCACCACCACGGGAGAGGGCTGGATGAAGACGTTGGAGTCCTGGCACTGCCTGACGCAGGGCTCGTTGCAGCTGTTGGCCAGCGGGGTGGGGCCGCAGGGCCGGCACTGCAGGCGGGGCAGGCACTGGTCGTAGCAGGACATGTCTGGTGTCTGGATGGGCTCCTGTTGGGAGAGAGGTCCAGGGGAAGCCTGGAGCTGAATGAGAAGCAGTCTGCCAGCCCTCAGTCAGAGAGTTAAGACACATGCCAACTGTGGAGCTGGTGGCCTCGAAAGGATGCCAGCAGGTCTTCTCCTACACTTTGGTCCTCCTTGTCCTGGCAAGCATCTATCACTTTCAGGTAGGTCTCCTTCTAGACCATGGGTCAGGAGACACTCCAGTGTTTCTCCGTGACACACCTGCTGTCCCCTCCTTCTCCTCTACTTAGCTGTCACCCCAATACCCAAAGTAAGATCAAGGCACAAGCGTGTGCTGAGAAATCCCCAGTGATTAGAAAGAGGAGGAGTATGGCCTTCAGACTCACCTTGTTCCCAGATCAGCGGAGGCAAGTGGAGTGGATGTGAGAGGAAGAAGGGCCTGCTTTTATACTGTTCTGATAATGCCTCAGGTCTAAAGTCACATTACGTGGGCAGTAATTTTCCAAAAGACTCACCTCAAATGCAAATTATTTTTCCTAATGGCGTAGTCTTTTCATTGTTTTTCTGACGACTTTGTCATTTCATTTCCTCATTTCTGACCTACTCATTTGTACACAGAGAATCCTTTCAAGTTCTAGGATGAAAAGTGCACAGATTTACCAGGCAGCAATGCATGAGTCTGGGCACATCTTATAACCCAAGCCATTAGAGTGTTCCCTTGTTGGTGTTTTAGTTGTCTTTGGAAATATCTTGCACATATTATCTCGTCCATTTATAGTCTGTTCTGGATACTCATGACCTCTGGATACTCAGCACACTGCTAAACTGCTGATTCATGTTCAGCTGAACACCAATCATCAATCAATACCCCCAGGTCCATTTCCTCTGTGCTGTCTTCCAGACACTCTGCCCCAAGCTGGTAGCATTGCATGGGGCTGTTGTGGCCAAAGTTCAGGATGCATCTTTTGATCTTGTTGAACCTCATCCCACTGGCTTCAGCCAAGCTCTCCAGCCTGTCCAGATCCCTCTGTAGGGCCTTGCTAGCCCCAGGCAAATCAATACTCCCAGCCAACTTGATGTCATTTGCAAACTTACTGAGGGTGCACTCAGTGCCCTCATCCAGATCATTAGTAAAGATACTGAAGAGGACAGACCCCAGCATGGACCCCTGGGGGACACTACTTGTGACCAGTCACCAGTTGAGTTTATCTCCATTCATGACCACTCTCTGGGCTCAGCCCTCCAGACATTTCTTTACCCAGCCAAGAGTGCACCTGTCCAAGCCACAGGCTGCCAGCTTCTGCAGGAGAATACTGTGGGAGACAGTGTCAAAGGCTTTGCTGAAGTCTAGGCAGACTACAAAAACAGCCTTTCCCTTGTCCACCAGATGGGTCACTAGATCATCGAAGGAGATCAGGTTGGTCAATCAGGACCTGTCCTTCATGATCCCATGCTGGCTTGTTCCGCACATGATGCATGATCACCCTCAAGACAATCTGTTCCGTAACCTTCCCTGGCACCGAGGTCAGGCTAACCTGTAACCAGGCCTGTAGTTCCCTCAGTCCTCCTTAGAACCCTTCTTGTAGATGGGAATTACACTGGCAAACTTCCAGTCTTCTGGGACCTCACCAGTCAACAAGGAGTGCTGATAGATGATGGAAAGTGGCTCAGCTGTCACCTCTGCCAGTTCCTTCAGCACTCTCAGGCTAATCTCATCTATCCCCATGGACCTGTGGCAGTCCAGTTGGAGTAGTAGATCTCTGTTTCCTCCTGAACTGTGTGGGTTTATTCTGCTTCCCAGACAAGACTACCAGGTCAGAGAGAGGAGTAGCCTGAGGATAACCGGTCTGTCCTCTAAAGAGAGACATAAAGAAGGCATTCAGAACCTCTGCCTTTTCCTTATCCTCAGTGGTCACATTCCCAGCCTCATCCAGTAAAGCATGGACATTCTCCTTAGTCCTCCTCTTACTGCTGATGTATTTATAAAAGAGTTTCTTGTTCCTTTTTACTCTATTGACCAGTTTGAGTTCAAGCTGGGCTTTTGACTTTCTGATAACAAACAGCTTCTTCTTAACAACTTCTCTTTACTCTTTCTGAGTCACCCGTCCTTTCTTCTGCAGGAGGTAGGTTCTCTTTTTCTCCCGGAGCCTCAAGAATAGCTCCCTATTCATCCACGCTGATCTTCTTCCCTGCCGGCTCATTTTGCAGCTCATGGGGACAGCCTGCTCCTGTGCCTTTAAAACTTCCTTTTTGAAGAGTAACCAGTCATCTTGGACCCCTTTACTTGCTAAGAATGAATCCCAGGTGATTCCCTCTGCTAGTCTTCTGAACAATTCAAAGTCTGCCCTCCGGAAGTCCAAGATGGCAGTTTTGCTGCTCCCCCTCCTGGTTCCACCAAGCCATTCCTGAAGGTCAGTCTTGTTGGATAAGAAAGAGACAATGAAGGCATTCAGTACTTAGCCCTTTTTATCATCCCAAGTAAACAAGTCTCCTGTTGCATTCAAGAGAGCATCCACATATTCTCTAGCCTTTCTTTGGCCACTGAATTACTTGTAGAAGCCCTTCTAGTTGCCCTTGATGTCCTTTCTCAGATTGAATCCTATCTAGCTTTTAGCTTTCCTTACTTGATCCCTGTCTTCATGGACATTGTGGCTGTACTCCACCCAGGTTACCCATCACTACTTTCATCCTTCAGAATCTTCATACTTTTGTGTTTGAGTTTGGCTGACAGTTGTAAGGCTGTGAAACAGTCCAGGCCTGACTTCCCCTTCCTAAATTCATGCTGACCACTCACTGTCACCTGCTTTCACACCTTTTGCTTGCCATGACTTTGAAAGTCAGTTGAGAGCAGCCTTGCAGTGATATCTGCCAATCCCTTGTGTGTATGCTGCTAGGTCTAATGTATTCATGTAAGTCCAGTCTGTTTATCTGTTTCCAAGCCTGTTCATCCTCTACTGAAACAAAGTCTCAAATTTTGCCAGGATCAAATCTTCACATTAAAATCTTGGCCAAGAACCTTTTGAGATCTCCACTTTCTCCTCATGCCCTGTCCCCAGGTAAGATGTCCCTTCAGTACTGGGGCTCCCTTCACTTTAGCCTTGATTTTATAACTGCCATGAAGGTCTTCTTTGTTCTCTTTGTGCCTTGCCTGTCTCAACTCCTGTAGGGTACTGGCTTTCCCAACACCAAGACTGCATTCTCAGATAGACTGGCAAGCTATCTCCCTAGGGCAAACATCATCAAGAGGAGGGCATACATTAGGACAGCCTGGATGCCAGTGAAGGCCATGGCCAGTGAATATCAGAGTGAGCCAAGAGAGAGGCAGAAGAAAGATTCATGCGGTATGTCTGTGGGAATGAAGTGACATGCTTTTTTGAGTGAAAACACCTTATAGAACATAAAATTGTGAAATGGACTTGCAGCTACCTGTTGACTAGAGAAAAAATTAACAATCTCGTGAAGGCCTCAGAATAAAAACTATGCTATAACATTCTTGTAAATATTGCAGAATAAACACATACATATGTACGGTGAGGAAAACAAGAGTTATCTTGCTTAAGGTGGTCTTGGGCCATCCCCCCCCCCCACACACACACAACACCAAGGCCCTCCACACCAACATGCAAGGGGAGAAGTGCAGTGGTACAGCCTACACTGTAGGTGTTCAAGCAATAAGAAGGGAGAAAAAACATATAAATATCTATCCAGAAGGAGAAAATTTTGAGGAGTGCATCTGCAAGCAGCAGTACAGTCCACCTGCCTGTGAGGGGAAAGAGAAACTGATGGAGCAGGAATGAAGGTAGGCAGGGAGGGAGAAGGGCACAATGAATCCACACACACACATACACACACACAAACACACACACAAAAAAAGCCCTTGAATATCCAGAAGAGACTACTACATGGACCAGAGAATATGTGCACCTTTGCAACAAAGTTGCAAAGTAGAACAAGACATTTCCACAGACAACTAAAACACCAACAAGGGAACACTCTAATGGCTTGGGTTATAAGATGTGCCCAGACTCATGCATTGCTGCCTGGTAAATCTGTGCACTTTTCATCCTAGAACTTGAAAGGATTCTCTGTGTACAAATGAGTAGGTCAGAAATGAGGAAATGAAATGACAAAGTCGTCAGAAAAACAATGAAAAGACTACGCCATTAGGAAAAATAATTTGCATTTGAGGTGAGTCTTTTGGAAAATTACTGCCCACGTAATGTGACTTTAGACCTGAGGCATTATCAGAACAGTATAAAAGCAGGCCCTTCTTCCTCTCACATCCACTCCACTTGCCTCCGCTGATCTGGGAACAAGGTGAGTCTGAAGGCCATACTCCTCCTCTTTCTAATCACTGGGGATTTCTCAGCACACGCTTGTGCCTTGATCTTACTTTGGGTATTGGGGTGACAGCTAAGTAGAGGAGAAGGAGGGGACAGCAGGTGTGTCACGGAGAAACACTGGAGTGTCTCCTGACCCATGGTCTAGAAGGAGACCTACCTGAAAGTGATAGATGCTTGCCAGGACAAGGAGGACCAAAGTGTAGGAGAAGACCTGCTGGCATCCTTTCGAGGCCACCAGCTCCACAGTTGGCATGTGTCTTAACTCTCTGACTGAGGGCTGGCAGACTGCTTCTCATTCAGCTCCAGGCTTCCCCTGGACCTCTCTCCCAACAGGAGCCCATCCAGACACCAGACATGTCCTGCTACGACCAGTGCCTGCCCCGCCTGCAGTGCCGGCCCTGCGGCCCCACCCCGCTGGCCAACAGCTGCAACGAGCCCTGCGTCAGGCAGTGCCAGGACTCCAACGTCTTCATCCAGCCCTCTCCCGTGGTGGTGACCCTGCCCGGACCCATCCTCAGCTCCTTCCCGCAGAACACCGCCGTGGGATCCTCCACCTCCGCTGCCGTTGGCAGCATCCTCAGCTCTGAGGGCGTGCCCATCTCCTCTGGAGGCTTTGGCCTCTCCGGCTTCGGCCTCTCCGGCTTCGGCAGCCGCCTCTGCGGCAGGCGGTGCTACCCCTGCTAAAGCTGCTGGCCGTGGTCCTGGGGGAAGATTCCCAGAGGCGGAGAAGGTGGTAACATCCCGGGAACAGAACATTAGGATCTTGTTTCCCGAGGGACAAGCAATGTCAGCATCTGTTTCAAAAAGGACCTAACGGTCCTTCTCTCTCCGTCGAAGGGGCAGATGGACAACTGTCAGCATGTTTGGCATGCCACACAGTGCAGACTGTCATCTGTCCCTGCTGCTTCCTCCACCAGGACCTCCCCTCAGAGTGACCTCGTTTCCTACTTTTCCCTCATTAAAGATTTATTGCATTCCAGCCTGTGCCTCTGCGTTGTCCTTCCCCATGGGACACTCCAGACAACAAGTGCCTGGAGGAAAGGTGTTGCTCTATGGATTTCAGCAGGTGTCTTAGCACGTTGGAACACTACGCCTTTCCTGAAGGTTGCAACACTGCTGGCGGATCCCTTGGGAAATCACTGTCGCTCACTCGTGAGGGGGTTGCCCATGAGTCCTGTAGCATCCCTGGCCTTCAGAACTACCTTTTTGCTTCTCTGTCCTGACATGCTCCCTCGGCCTTGATGTACACCATGCAGAAGGTGTTCACTGTTGGCCCTGGCTGAAGAGCCAGAGCTGCAGGGGAACCTGGGAGTGCAGCAGCTCCACAAGCTTGCAGAAGGAGACAGCAGGGGAGAGGGCAGAGCAGGAGCAGCAATTCCCTCTGCTGTGGACACAGTGGTGCTGGGCAGAAAATGGTCTCAGTAGGAGGAGTCTGTGGCCTGGGCAGTATTGGGACAGGCTGAGATAGAGACATTTTTCTTCACCACGGCCCATATGATGTTGTGTTATAAAGGCGTAGTTAAACAGTAGAGCTAACACCATGAAGTTTTAGCACAGCATGAAGGCCTTTTCTGTTTCCCATCCTGCACCCAAACAGAGCAGAGTAAGGGTCAGAAAGAGACTTAGAGGACATACATCACAGATGCTGTATGAACAACCTATTCCAGTGTCTCATCCCCCCCCGACTAAAGATTTTCCACCTTATATCTAATCTAAAGCTTCACTTTTCTGCTTTTTTTTTTTTTTTTTTTTTTTTTTTAAGTAAAAATTCCCTACAGTCTCATTACTTTTGGACCACAAAAGAAATCAGTATCTTTCCTGTTTATAAGCGCTTCTCAAGTGCTGGAAAGTTGCAATGACATCTTCCTGTAGACTTCTCTTCTACATACTGATCAACCACAGCTGCCTCATCCTTTATTTGTAGGAGAGGTGCTCCTCTTAAGGGAAATAGAAAATAACCTCTACCTGCCTTTACTTCTGTGTGGCCAATTATTTATTATTATTTTTTTAATTATCAAATATTTTGTTTTGCTTCTTTGTTTTTATTTTCCTTTAATTGAAGAGTCCTTATCATAATAAGGGTGAAGCTGGGAAGGGGAGTGAGAGAACAGAGTTGTAGTGTTTAGCTTGCCATCTTACCTTGACGCTATGCAATTGCTACTCACATCAATTGATGTGAGATTAGCTTTGTCCAGGCAAAAAAACCCTGTTCTTATATCTCACTGCAGATCTGGCTTAAGCTTGCTTTTCATGTGACCTCCCATTCTGGTTTTTGTTAATGAGGTAAAATGCAGGAAGATTAATTCTTCTACCTTTCCAGTGAGAAGGGAAAAGGGAGGAGAGTGAGGAGGAACATATTCAGGGTAGAGGTTGAGAGAAAGCCTTGCGTGTGTGTGAGGAGGTGACCTAGCTTTGAAGGAGAGAAGTATTTCACAGACACTGCTTGGCACATTGATGCTAAATCCTAAAGAGTGAGGAACTTCTTGTATCAATAAGGGATACTTCCCTAGCAACATCCTTGTTCCACAAGAGCAATTAGCCAGTACACATCAAGCTGGTAACATAGCTCTGATGCCTCTGACAATCTGGCAATAGTTACTCCTGAATAATGCTCAGTTTAGCAGATGCCTCACTGCAGCTTACCTCCTCTGTGCAAACACATTGGCAGCTATTATTTAGTGTTCCCTCATCTTCTATACCAGCCACTCCGAGATCTGTGAGACTGCATTACAGCTACAAGGCACCAAGTGTACGCATTATTTAATGTTCCCAAGAAACTGTGTGCCTCTTCAAGGATGTAGGCAGGTAGGCAATTATGGAAAGGAATGGATCCAGGGATCACTAGGCTTCTAGATGCAATGGGAGCATGATGTGTGGCAAAAGCCAGTCCTAGCTATTAGGCAATGTTCCTCAAAACTCTGCCCAGTCTTCTTTATACTGATATACCACTTGCTTCTCAGCTCAGGCTGTTTGAATCATTTTGAGAATTCATGTCCTGCTACTTCCATCTCTGCCTGGGCATCCTAGCAAAAACTATGAGCAGAGGAGGGAAGGAAGAGTCTATGGGCAGGAGGAGGTACAGGGAAGCATACTGAATGTCAAAGGGGCATCCAGGTGCTCTCCCAGATAGTACAAACTCCAGAAACAAAGGTTCCAAAGAGGTTTGCATCTTTGGATTTGGTGAAATGCACGCTTCATCCAATGATGTCACCGACAAATAAGATGAAATTTATTGGTTCCAATACTGACACATGAGATATCTGCATTGGAAGTCATTCTTAGGAAAAAAATGAGAGTAAAGTGGATGCATGACTAAGCATACTCAATGCAAGTTTGTGTTAACTATTGCTCAGCAAAACCAGTGCCATCAGCCCACTTCCAGAACTACTGAAGAATAATCTGTTTCTCCACAGGCTTTAGTAGGAGGGTGTCTTTAATGGGAAAGACAAACACAGAGGCCCAGGTACCACAGAATGATGAGAGTCTGAGCTATATAGCCAGTTATTCACCTGCCCACTGCACAGAAGGAGAAAGGCCAGTAGCTTATTCCTAGCTCAGACTAGACCTATCTCTTTCCCATTGCAAGGGGTGCAATGTATCAACAAACCCACAGAAAACAAGACTCCAAAGCTTTGACCCCAGTCCTCTACCAACTTCAGGGACCATCGGGGAACTTTGTTGGGGGCAGTTGCCAAGAGTTTTAGGAGGGGAGGCATCCCCTGCCACAGTTGAGGTTACTGAATGTGGAGAAACCAAAGCAAGTGAGTCCAAAGCCTCCAGAAGAGATGGGCACACCCTCAGAACTGAGGATGCTGCCAACAGCAGCAGAGGAGGAGGCCCAGCATGGCCAGCATGGTGGGCACTGTTCGTAGCAGGACCTGTCTTGTGTCTGGTGAGGCACCTGTTGGGATAGGGGACCATGCCAAGGAAGGGGAAAGTGAGGAACATGCTGCCATCCCTGTAGAAGAAAGCCAATGCACTGTGCTGGCAGGGGATGTGGAGGCTGTGTAAGGAATCCCATGGTCTTCTTCTTCCCTTTAGCTCCATTGAACCTACCAAGAACAACCAGGCACAGGAAACACCTCATGCAAGATCCAGCAACACTTGATGCTACACAACAGCTGACCTCTTCCCTATAACATGGCAACCTATAATTCCAAGACTGTTCATAGGCTTTAAAATGTGCAGAGAAATCTTCGGGGAGGAGTGGTTGGTGAAAAGGCTTCAGACTCACCTTGTTCACAGGGAGATGGAGGCAAGAAAAGTGAATGAAAGAATAGGGAAATGGACCCTCTTCTATCCCACCCCAGCACCACCCCAGGCCTACAGTCACTCCAAACAAGAAGTAATTTCCCAGGAGAATCATCTCAAATACAAACTGTCCTTCCTAGTGGCACAGGTTTGTTTGATTTTTGATTCTGTCAAGCCTGTCATTTCTTATTTCTGACCTTCCCAGTTTGGCCACAACGACTCATTCCAAGTTTCAGAATGAGAAGTGCAAGGAGTTTCCTTGCAGAAGCAAGTCAGTATGGGTAGAAGACATTTCCCAAGTGCTGTAGGGGTTCTGTGATGCAGGCAGGGGACATTTGCCTGGGGAAATGTCATGACCTACATCATAACCAACCACCGCCAGCAGGAAGTACATCTTCGTGTCGCTGATCTCCCGTGACAGCGTGTATGATGTGCTGCGGAGGGTCTGCACACACCTGCACTCTGGTACTACCCTACTCCCAGTTGTGGATTCCTCCTCCCTGGGGACATTCAAGGCCACGCTGGATGGGGCTTTCAGCCACCTTGTCTAGAGGGAGATATCCTTGCTTATAGAAGGGGGTTGAAACTAGATAATCTTAAAGGTC
The DNA here is from genome assembly GCF_039878825.1 of Excalfactoria chinensis. Classification (NCBI taxonomy): domain Eukaryota; kingdom Metazoa; phylum Chordata; class Aves; order Galliformes; family Phasianidae; genus Excalfactoria; species Excalfactoria chinensis. Next base: position 3,885,911 of record NC_092848.1, on the reverse strand, counting down.
CCTTCCTGCCCAAACCTTTCTATGAATCTATGATCATTCACTGGATTTTGGATGAGAACATCATCCTTTCAAAAAACAACTCATGGTAATGACTGTCAGATGAATTCAAGGTTGCAACAAGACGGGATGAGGTCAGACAAACAGGCAAATTTCCCCCTAGAATGGGAAGCCTGGGTTGAACATGTATGAACGCAGCAGCACACCTGCCTGTGCAAGTGATATGCAGTGTGTGGCAGAGCGAGCTGGAAGTCAGTCGGGGAAAGAGAAGAACATGTCTTGTTCATGAACACAGGAGATTTTTAGCATATAGATGGGAACTACAGTAACTGAAAGCTATGTATCTTCAAAGGAAGCTGCTAAGGCAGGTCTTGCATTTCCCAGATGTGTTTCATTCCTGCAGGGTTTTTTTCCTGCTCTTCCCATTCTGGCCTGTCCCTACTCATTCAATTTTTGCACCTCTCATCTTGGAACATGAAAGGAGTACCTGACTCTCAAAGAGCAGGTCAAAAATAACAAAATAAAATTGCAGAGATGATCTGAAAGCAGAACACAACCTGCATAACTATGAAACATAATCTGCACTGCAGGTAAGCCTTTTGAAAAATCACTGCCTTCATAGAGTTATTTTGGGCCGAGGACAGTTTTAAAGCAGTCCAATCTGATCACAGTCTTATCCATTTCCTTAATTCAATCTCTCTCGGGAAGAGGTGAGTCTGAAGAATGTTCTCTTCTTGGTTTTTCAGCACATCCTTCATCCTTGATCTTCCTTTGAGTACTGAGGTGCCTGCTAACATTGGGGGAGAGAAGGGGGTACTAGGTGTGTCATGGAGAGATCCTGGCACTTTCTGAAATTTCTCCTGGGCTATGATGAAAGAGGAAAAATGGTTGGGCCTAGCAACTATTCTTAGGGATAACTGGGATGAGAGTGAAGGAGAACACCTGTGGATAGAGTTACAAAGTCTAGTAAAATTTACAAAATCTAGTCTTCCCAGATAGTAAGTGTCCTCATACTCACAAGCAGGGATGGAATGCTGCTCTTCACTAAGCCCAATGCTCCTCCCAGTGCTCTCTCCCAACAGATGCCCCTCCAAATGCAAGACAGGTCCTACTAAAACAAGTGCCTGCCATGCTAGTCATGTCAGCCCTGCAGCCCAACCACTCAGGCCAACGGCTGCAACAAGCCCTGTGTCAGGAAGAGCCAGGACTCCATTGTCTTACATCTAACTCTCTCTGGTGGTTAATGTTCTGGAAAGGTATTTCTATGCTTATTTGGCAGTGCCCACACTCTGTAACAGTCTCTGGGGATAGTAACGACCTCACACCATCAGCTGTTCTGTGGAAAAAGAACACTAATTAAATAGTGAGAAATCTCACCTGTCTGTATTTTCACCACTGCTTTTTATCAAGTTTCTCAGAGCCATGAACAGTCAAATTGGCTTTACCCTTAGGAGACAAATTAAGGCTGCATTAAAGTATCCAGTGCAGTTCAGTGACTGCTATCCACTTTGCTGTTCACACTATTTCTTTCTTTCCAATAAGCTTAGCAAGTAAGGAACCCTTTCCCAGAACCAGCATTTAGGAACACCACTCCCCCACCCTGGGCAGCCTTTGTAAAGGAAAGGATAAAACAGAGGTACAGATCGAAATGCATTAGATATTTAATGAGTGGAAATTTGGAAACAAGCTCAGTGCAAGGGGAGCCCCAGGTGCCAGAAGCACCAGGGGCAGATGAGAATCCGCACAACATGGCCATGGCAGCCATGCCTCCAGGTGTCCGTCTGCCCTTTGTACACACAGCACAGGGCCAGTTGGTCCTTCTAAGGCCGATTGAGTGGGACTCGCAGAACTGGAAAGCTGATGGTGAGCAGGAAGGACACAGGGAAAAAAAAACAAATAAAAAAAAAAACATGGAATAGGGGAAAACAACTCATGGAGCACGTTTTCTGAGATGAGGTTGGCCCCAGTGCTCTCTCTCAGGTCTGCTTCAAACTTCACAGACTCTGGAGGTGTTTCTCCGGGACCATGGCAACATGATCTAGCAGGGGTAGCACCGCCTGCCACAGAGGCGGCTTCCGAAGCCAGAGAGGCCAAAGCCTCCAGAGGAGATGGGCACGCCCTCAGAACTGAGGATGCTGCCAACGGCAGCGGAGGTGGAGGATCCCACGGCGGTGTTCTGTGGGAAGGAGCTGAGGATGGGTCCGGGCAGGGTCACCACGACAGAAGAGGGCTGGATGTAGACGTTGGAGTCCTGGCACTCCCTGACACAGGGCTCGTTGCAGCTGTTGGCCAGCGGGGTGGGGCCGCAGGGCTGGCAGGGCAGGCGGGGCAGGCACTGGTCGTAGCAGGACATGTCTGGTGTCTGGAGGGGCACCTGTTGGGACAGAGGGTTGGGAGATAAGAAGTATGTGAGGGAGGAGCAGCCTGCCATCCCAGCAGGAGAGAGCCAAGGAACAGTGCTGACTAGGGATATGCTGGATGTGTCAGGAAGCCCACGGTCTTCTCCTTCCATTTGACTCCAGTATTCCTGCCAAGAGGGACCAGGCACAGCTATGTCCTTGACTAGTTCATAGCTCAGGAGACAGCCCATGTAATGTCCAGCATCATGCCACACTGTCTGCCCCCTTCTCTCTCTCAACTACCTGCTTCCCCAAGATCCAGCCTAGGATAAAGGCACATGTATGTGCAGACAAACCCAAGAGAAGGAGATGATGGTTGAAGTGCTTCAGACTCACCTTGTTCCCAGGGAGATGAAGGCAAGAGGAGTGGATGACTGAGAGAGAGGAGACAGGCCTTCTTTTATACTGCTTGTGCACTGCCCCAGGCCCACAGTCACTGGTACACAGGCAGTAATTTTTCAAGAGACTCACCTCAAATGCAAATTATCCTTTCTAATGATGCAGGATGAGGTGTCAGTTTCCGTCAACACCGTCATTTCACTTCCTTGTTTCTGACCTTCCCAATTGGTCCACAGAGGCACCTTTCAAGTTCCAGGATGAAAGGCACAAGGAGTTTCCTTTCAGAAATACGTCAATGCGGGTAGCAGACATATTCTGCACTTCAGGCATAGCTTGTTTGTCTTGGGAATTGTCAGGACCTTATTTGCAACCGCCTTTGCAGCAAGGCAAGCATATCCTCATGTCCGTGTGTCCCACTTCTGAATACCCTGGAGATCGACCCCCAGCTCACTACCACCTCCCTTCAGGTAGCTATAGAGGGCAATGAGATCTCCTCTGAGACTCCTCTTTGCCAGACTGAACAATCCCAGCTTCTTCAGCTACTCCTCATAAGCCTGTGCTCCAGACCCCTCGCCAGCTTTGTTGCCCTTCTTTGAACACACTCCAGGGCCTCAGTGTCTTTCTTGCAGAGAGTCACATAACTGGACACAGTATTCAAGATGCGGCCTCACCAGTGCTGAGTACAGGGGGACAATTATTTCCCTTTTCCATCTCCCTCAAGGTTTGTCTCTCAGACTACTCCTTAAGTCTCTGTTCATTCCCTGAAAAGTCAGGTGGGGCGTTCTGCTGCTTGCAAACATCTTCTCCCACAGCTTATTGTTCTGCAAAGGCATTTCCGTATTTATTTGGCATTGTCCACTCTTGTAACAGTCTCCAAGGACAGTAACAATCTCATACATTCAGGTGTTTTGTGGAAGGAGAGTATTGCCTTCCTGAGCCCTCTTATTACCTAACAAGCACCATGGAATATGGTCCCACCTTTTGAGTTGATGGCTGAAAAAGTGATTTCCATCCTCTCAGGGATGGAATTACCTGGTGCAAGTGATGCTCAGGCCTGAAGAAAGCACACACAGCTGGGAGGAACCATGCCTGAAGTGTGCTTCGTGGCCAACGCAAAATTAGACTGTAAAATCTCATGGAAGACAATGAAAGACATAGAAGACAATGTCAAAAGCGTTGTTGAACTCCAGCAAGAATGTATACAGTCCTCTTCCCACATCCTTCGGGATTGTTATTTCATTGTGATGAATCATTTTCATGGATCCATGACTTTTCCATAGTGAATCCATGCTGAGTGCAATGCTCTAGATATTTTCATCCTTCACAAGCATGGAAATGGTTTCCCCGTTTAGCTTTTTCAAGGATGCACTGTTCCATCTCCTATCTAGAAACTGACCGGAGGCCCCTGTTACTCTAGCTCCCTGCTTCCATTTTCTTGGTCTTCTTAAACAGGAGTAACATGCACATTCCCCCAGTTTTGGAGCACTTCCCACAGTCACCACTCTTGATCAAGAGTGGACAGCTCCCTCAGCACTCTTGGGTGCATCTCTTCATGGAGCAAAAAAGAGCAATGTGTTACAACTATCCAGTTTGCTCAAGGTTTCCCTGACACAACAGTACATCTTGTTAGCTCCAGCTTTTCACTCTGGCCTCTAAACTGTGGGATTACTGAAAGTCACGCTTGCTGGATAAGAATGTGTCATGGTTTTGTAATGTTGCTGTCAATATTCCACATCATAACATGATGTGCAGTATGGATCATTAAAAAGTTCCTACTCCAGTTCCATGGAATAACAATGTCCCGAATACTCAGCTCTCAAAAGAAAACTACGTATCCCAAAGGACTTCGTGCTCAAAGATAAGTCATGGGAGGAGGACATATATATGTAATCTCTCTCCCAGGCTGGAGCTCTGTCTCTCAGACTCTCAGAGAGTGGAATGTGTTCCAGCCGTGTCGCCTAGAGTTCACAATAGGCCTCTCAGTTTTTGGGGACTATCTCTCTCTGTTTTGTTCAATTCATTAGCCTCAATAATACTGTATTATATTGTATTATCTTGTATTCCGATATCATATTTAGTAAAATAAGTTTTCTCCTTAGATTGCCGCTTCTGTTCTCTTTTCCCATTCCCCTTTTGCTTTCCCTTTTGGGTCGGGGGCCCTACGGGGTGGCTGCCCCCTGTCATGGGCACAGGTAGATCTAGGTAACCTGTGACAGAAAGAAACAAAGAAGACAATCAGGACCTCAACATTTTTGCTGTCCCAAGTAACCAGGTCTCTTGTTCACTTCAGGAGAACTCCCTCATACACTCTTATTTTCCAGTTATCATTGAGATCCACGTATAAGCCCTTTGTGTTGCCTTTGACGTGCTTTGACGGACTGAATTCTCTCGGGCCTTTAGCTTTCTTCATTTGATTCCTGGCTGCACAAACACTATTGCTGCATTCCTCTCGCGTTACCTGTCCACGCTTCCATCCTCCAGAGGCTTCCTATTACTGTGCTTGAGTTTGGCCAACAGCATTTTCTTCCTCCTTTTCTGTTCATTTTGGTGCTGTTGTCCTGGTGTAATCCTTAGGTCTCTCATACCAACACTTGAAAGAGGTCAGCCTGACAAAACTGGCATTTCAGAAATGAGGAACTGAAATGGATGAACAGAGGGAAACAGAACCACAATCTGCACCACTGACCAGCATAATTTGCATCTGAGGTGAGTCTCTAGGGAAACTGCTGCTCACATGGAGTGACTGTTAGCCTGGAGCGATGCCCATGCAGTATAAAAGTGGGTCCATCAGCTCTCTCCCTCATCCACACCTCTTGCCTCCATCACCCCAGGATCAAGGTGAGTCTGAATCCCTTTCATCACTCTGTCCTCCTCCAGGAATTCTCTCTATTTAGAAGTGCCTTCATCTTCTGTTGGGTCTTGGGAAGGCAACTAGTGAAGGGAGAGGGAAGAGGGCAGCTGTTGTGGTGTCAACAGATGCTAGGTCTTGCCTGAGGTGTCTTCTGAACAATGGGCTAGACAGCACCTGTGACCACTGTGCCTGGCCACTCTTGGAGGGGCCAGATGTAAGGAGAAGACAACAGGATTCCTTACACAGACTCCATATCTCCAGGCAGCACTGAGCCTTGGAACTCACATGCTGTGAAGGCAGGCTGATTCTTACTATACCCTCCTTTTGCTCCGCCCTTTCTCCCAGCAGGTGCCCCTCCAGACAGCAGACATGTCCTGCTACGACCAGTGCCTGCCCCGCCTGCAGTGCCGGCCCTGCGGCCCCACCCCGCTGGCCAACAGCTGCAACGAGTCCTGCGTCAGGCAGTGCCAGGACTCCAACGTCTACATCCAGCCCTCTTCCGTCGTGGTGACCCTGCCCGGACCCATCCTCAGCTCCTTCCCGCAGAACACCGCCGTGGGATCCTCCACCTCCGCTGCCGTTGGCAGCATCCTCAGCTCTGAGGGTGTGCCCATCTCCTCTGGAGGCTTTGGCCTCTCCGGCTTTGGCAGCCGTCTCTGCGGCAGTCGGTGCTACCCCTGCTAAAGCTGCTGGCCGTGGTCCTGGAGGATGACTTCCCTGGACCCAGAAGTTGGTAGAGGCCCTGAGAGGGAGCACTGGGAGCTTTTCTGAGGGAACAAGCAACACCAACACCTCTTGCAAAAAGATGGGGCCAGCATGGACTCTCAGAATGCACTGCCATATCTGCCTTTCTCCTCTTCCACTTTCCTCTTTTCCTCCTGATGCCTTTTTTGTTACCCCTGCTCCTCTGATCCATCAAATTTAGACAACCAGCTGAGGGAGAGGCTCTTGTCCTTCTTCCTCTGTGGAAAAATGTCAGATGGACATCTGCTGGGATATCCACCATGACCACGCAGTGCAGGTGCTGTCCCTGCTGCTTCCTGCTTGGTGTCCTCCCCTCAGAGAAACTTTCTTTCCCTCTTTTGACTCAATAAAATTTTGGTGCATCTCAGTCTGTGCCTCTGCATTGCTCTTCCCTGCAAACACTCCATGTGCCAGCAGGATGTCTGCTGCTCTGGAGACTTCAGCAAGTATGTGTGACACATAGGGTCCATCACCTTTTTCCTATCAGTGGTAGCCTGGTACTGCTGACTCCCTTGGCAGAGCACTGTCACTCCCACCTCCGGACTGTGTCCACCAGTCCTGCAGTGTCTTTGACCTTCAGGCCCAGTTTTATTAGAATGAAGAAGAGTGGGTCAGCTATTCCCTTTGACCTCCTGTGTTCATTCCTGCTCTTGTATTCCAGGATCTGTGTTGTGTCTTTAATGTCTTAATACCAATCTGGGAGTTGTGTTCTTTTAGGTTGTGGTTATCACATAATGTCATAGAATCATAGAATCATTCAATTTCCTGGGTTGAAAAGGATCATCTTGTTTCAAACCCCCTGCCATGGCAGGGTCACCAACCAGTGGACCAGGCTGCCCATAGCAACATCCAGCCTTGCCTTGAATGCCTCTAGGGATATGGGGTTACAGTGTGTCACCACCCTCTGAGTTAAAAACATCATCCTACTATCTAACTTAAATCTCCCCTTAGTTTCAAGTCATTTCCCCTTGTTCTATCACTAAGCATTCTTAGAACTGCAGTCCTTGTCCAAGGCAGGTATAACCCTAACTATTTTCCATAGTACATTTTTTCATATGTACTACACAAATTTTATCTCCTTCTACTGTACAAAAGAGACTGGATTGGACAGGGCCATCTTGATTTACAGATCCACAAGTACTGATTAACCCAGTGGCTTCTGCTAGATATTTATCCTGATGCTTGAATGTTCCAACACACATTGCTTTCCACAGAGTTTTTAACTATCCATTGTGTCTTTCAAATTTTCTGGAAGCTGGTGCAGGACTGGGAATATGATCAGAGAATCACAGAATCATAGAATAATAGAGTCATAGAATCATATAATGTTTTTTATTGGAAGGGACTTTTAAAATTATCTAGTTCCAGCACTCCTACTACAGGGACATCTCCATATTTATATTTTTTTCTACCACTTTTCATACCAGAGAGCTTTCATTCACTTGGACTGCTTAATTGCAGAATGTTTCACGTTCATGAATAATTTGCATAATTGTGTCATCCACAATTAAGTTCACCCCTTGATCTCAAGCCCATTTATATGTTGCATCTCTTCTTTGGTGACCTGAGGTGTCATGGGCCTACTGAGCTTCAAATAACTCACTGTCGTGTTAGTATAAATCTATCTGAGCCGTATGTGGATTGATGAGCCATCTGTGCCATATGCATCTGGATGAGGAGCCATGAGATATGGTTTAGTAGCTTGTGGTGGCAATAGTAAAGGGAGGATGGTTGGACTAGATGATCTTGCAGGTCCTTTCCAACCTTGGGATTCTATGACTCTATGATTCTATATCAATTCTAGAGGCCCCACTTACCTCCTGGTTGTTTTTATGTACAGTGTCCTGGCTCCTGAGTACATGAGCATCAACATAATGCACCTTGATGGCCATATTCCCTACTTGGGTAGCAATATTTTTTTACAATTCATTGGTCCCAATTGTTTTTTGCTTCAATGCCACCAGTTGCTTTGCTTTCACTGGAGCACAAGTCTTATGAGGAGTGGCTGAAGGAACTGGGATTGTTTAGTCTGGAGAATAATAGGCTCAGGGGATACTTTGTTTTCTACAGGTACCTGAGAGGATGTTGTGGTGATATGGGGATTGGCCTCTTCTCTCACATAACTAGAGATTGTACTAGAGGGAATGGCCTCAAGTTGTGCCAGGGGAGATTCAGGTTGGAAGTTAGGAAAAACTTATTCTCTGAAAGAATGGTCAGGCACTGGAACAGGCTTACTGGAGAGCTGGTGGAGTCACTATCCCTGATGTTGTTAAGCAACATTTAAATGTTGTACTAAGGAACATGTTTTATTGGGAAATATTGGTAGGTTGATGATCCTGGATGATCTTGGATGTCTTTTCCAACCTTGGTGATTCTATGATTCTGTGATTCATTCTCCACTTCTCTTATATAGAAACATCTAGATCCAGTTGAACATCCTTCACCTCTGCAAACTGTCTCGATTCTCCTTCTCCTTAGGTGGCCTCTGTAACGTGCTGCATAGGGCTTCACACACAAGCCCTCCGTCTCCAGTAATTCCCCACAATGAGATAGGACACATCAGTGAACAAGGCGTGTTTATTTCCATTTGTTGATAATTTGATATGGTGGGGCCCCTTCAGCAGGCATTACTTCCCCCCAAATGATGTTTCAAAATTTTTATCTTCAAGCCAGTTCACGATCAAATCTAAAATTCCTGAGTGATTGGAATTTCCTATCTGGGCCTGCTGTGTAATCAGCACAATCCACTTACTCCAAGTATCATCAGTAGCATGGTGTGTGGAAGGGACTTTCCCTTTAAATATCCAATTTAGCACAGGTAGTCAAAGTGTTAAAAGGAGCTGCACTTCAGTACCAGTCACTTCTGAAGTAGCATCATATCCCTCATATTTTGCTATTATGTTCTTTTCAGTTGAAGAGTAGCACTCTTCAGATCTTCTGTATCCTTGACTCCAAAACCCAAGGGGTTGATCTTCAGCCTCCCCTGCTTTCCTTTGCCAAAAGCTCCAGGTTGGACCCTTCCAGCTGGCTGCAGTATAGAGCAAGTTTTTTACATCATGCTCTGTCTGGGCTGGTCCCAGGACTACTGCACGGGCTATCTCCTGTTTCATTTCCTCAAAACTTGTTTTTGTTCATGGCCCCATACAAAAGTGATCTTTCTTGTTACTTGATGGAGAAGGCTCATGGTGAGACTGTAATCTGGGACATGCATTCTTCAGAAACCCACTGCACTTAGATAATATTTCTTTCTTACTAGTAGGCAGGGATGTAGTAGTGATTTTGTTGATCACATCCGTCAGGATGTGACAATGTTCATCTTGCCATTTTGTTCCCAGGAACTGGATTTCCTGGACAGGTGCCTTGACTTCACTTAATAGTGAAACCAGCTTGCAGAAGGATTTGGATTTTCTTCTCTCTCTAAAACTTCTCCTGCTATATTGCTCCACATGACAATTCCATCAATGTGTTGCAGGTGCTCAGGAGCTTTACTCTGTTCCAGTGCAGTTTGAATTAGTTCATGGTAGATGGTTGGGCTATGTTTCTACCCTAGGGGCAGACAATTCCAGGGTACTGAACACCCAAGTAAAGGCAATCTGTGGCTTGTATTATTTTGCCAAGGGAATGGAAAAGAACACATTAGCAATGCCAGTTGTGGCATACCACTCCACTGCCTTCAACTTCAGTTCTATCAGTAGATTGTCTCTATCTTTACATATTTCAGCTGATGTTTTTGCCGTTTTTTCTTCAATGGTTTCCTCAGTGACCCCTCTCCTTCTTCCTCTTTCCTTGCAGTCTCTTTACACTCTCAGCAAGATGATCTTCGCTGCAACTTTCTTCCTTCAGTGGAGGCAACTCACACTAGCTGAGGTTCTTTCTCTGATTGAGCCTCCATTGCAGGTTCAGAGACACTTTCCCTTGAAGAGTGTTGAACAGCACTCAGTGGGCATAAGCCATTTCCCAAACAATTTGTGCCTCCTTAGATCTGCAAGAGCTACAACCTTCCTCTCTTAAATTCCTGCCTAAACTTTCAGTAGGTGTTTGGGAGTGAAGCTCCATGACAATATGGGTACCCACCTCTCTAAGTTTTCTCCCAAATTTCTCCACACCCCCTGCCACTCAATACAGACCGCTTTGGGGAAGATCCCTGACCAATACTGATAATGAAAAGCATGTTTAGGGGACATGACTATACTATTGTGACTGTTTGGACATTCCAGAAATAAGCAAAAAATTCAAGAGAAGGAAAAAGAAAATGTGAGAAGAGGGAAACTTGAAAACATGAATAAACACTTCTTGTCCTTCCTCTCCCATTGGCAAAATTCCTGATAAGGCCACTGAGGAAGTAAAGCCATTACCACCCTCAGGAGTGCAATTTTTAAGGCTTAAACCATGCTGCATTGTGTACAAGCACTGGATGAGTGTTCCCACCAGTGCTCTTAAGCTGTTACACACATAGATGCAGACCCAAAGAACAGAGTGGCCTTCTTAAAAAAGCTCCAATAGATTCCAAGTAATCAGAAGCACAATCAGCATGATTGTATACCATAACTGAGAAAAGCTGCATTTAAAGGGGAGAAAAATCCCATTTTCTTCTTATTTAGCAAACAGTATCAAGTTGGTGCAGTGCCAAAATTTCCACTGAAAATCATAATGCAGTTCCATCAGATCTATTACTTCTATCACTGTCATTCCCCGGGTGGGGCACAAATTAATGGCATAGCTTGAGGTTATTCTGTCACACAATAGGGTGGCTAGGCTCTCCTCCCATCCTTCCAAACACACAAAGTCATCGGAGAAGTGAGAAAGAGGAGATTGATTGAAATAATTTACTAGAAATTTTAAAGGAATGGGAGATAATACAATACAGAAGGTATCAATGGGAGAGAGAGATGCCTTCTAACCTGCAACTTAAAATATAGAACACCCTTTAGCAAGGGGCTTGGACTAGAGTATCTGCAAAGGTCACTTACAGCCCCTTCAATTCTGTGATTCTGTGATTGATATCAAATCATTGTATCAAGGCTCTCTCCAACTTCTCTTCAATAACAACCTTTACATTGATGGAAGGAAAGCTGTGGGAGGAGACATCACCAGGACAGCTGACCCCAAGATACCCAAGGAATATTCTAGACAATATGACATTACACTCAGCAAGAAAAGATGAGGGAAGGGAAGGAGGACTGGGGAGTCTCATTGTGAAAATACCCATCCTCCCAGACAATGTCTATGACTATGGACTCCCTGTATCCCAAGACACAACTGAATATCACTGGGTGATGGGAAGCAGAGAAAGCTTGTTTTCTCTCCCTGTACTTCTATGCAGCCTCTGCTTGTTTTCCTTTTTTCACTTTCGTTTAATTATCATCATCTTATCTCAACTCATTAATCCTTTCCTTCTATCAATTTTTCCTAGTCCCCTGATCCTTTCAAGAGGGAGAGTGAGAGAGCAGCATTGTGGAAATACAATAAGGACTGTACAGAACAGCAGCTGTGGAGCAAGATAAACAACATGAGAACCAAGGGCACCTCCTGAGGAAGAAAGAACAGCTTGTGCCTCTGATTGGATAAGTGCCCACATGAACAGTTGAAGAAGTGTTTGTGGATGTTCTGTTGACGTGTAGGGAAGAATGGGAAAGCTAAGAAAAGAAAACTTGTGAAGGTATGTAAGTAATGTGAGAACTGGTAATAAACTATTTGAATCATTCACATCAGAGTCTTTGCATCAGATGCAGCACAGCATAGTCAGAATTTGTTGGCAATCATTCTGAACTCACCACAATGGGCTAAAGACTACAATGAGACAAAGCATTAAAGGCCAACTGAATTAAGCCTAGGAGTTCTGCAGGCTACATCAAATTGTGCACAACATTTAAATGGGGGAGAGTCATTTCAAAGGAGCCATCCTGCAGAGGATGGCTGAGCATCAGTCTCATGTTAGGATCTGCAAAGTGTTTTTCACATTCCTACCTTATCTCAGTTACATTTCCCTTCTGTTCTTACAGTGTATTTATGTCAACAAGTGAATTCTTCTCACTCTTCCCCTTCCTAGTAACTTCTGAAAATTACAGTGGGTAGGAAGCAACCAAGAAACTGGTTAATACTTCTGTGCATGCAAGGGTCATTGTGTTGGATACAGAGCCATTCAGAAGCTCTCCAAGGAAATGCACTGTCCACCCACAAAGGCTGCAGAGACACTTGCAGACAAGGTAGGGGAGCTCCTGAATAGCCACAAAAAGCATCTGGCCACCATCACACAGGTTCTGCCAATGCCCACTTGGAAGCTGGCTTGATGCTGCACAGAGCTCACAGCACATACAACTTGTGTACCCTCAACAGCAGAGACCCAAAAGCAGAACCAATATAAACATAACCCCTCCCAGAAAATGTGACTCCCTTTGACATGGAAAAACAACAAAAACACAAAAATCATCCTGGAGTAGAAGAGCAGGAGTGTATCCAGGAGCTCAAGTGCTATGGCATTCTCACTCTGCTCACTTCTCACATGACTGAATTTGGAACAGTGTACTCAGATGTGGACTCTTTTAGAAGGAAGACATCCAGCATGTAGAACATGTTCTGCTGTGCTCTCATAAGAGGAAGAGTTTTCCGCCCTGGAAGCTACAGCCTCCACCTTCGTTGCTACTGCTGAGATGATCAGAAACGATTAAGAACTGCAAAGTAAATCATAGACACTGAACAACTACGGATTATTCTGTACTGTGATAATCAGCCTTGTGGAGGGTTACTCAACCCCAGAGACCACGTCAATGAAAAACAGGACAAAAAGCAGAGGCTATTTCAAGTAAACACTCCTGAACTGATACCAATTGTTCAAAACAGCACTCAGAACCACTTCCAAGAATAACCACAGAGAAATGCCTCAATCCCTAGATACTGTGGCACAGCCGTTATAGTGGAATAGAGAACACAGAGACAATGATTAAGATGCAGTCATATTTAATGAAGCAAAACCATGGTGGGGGCTAATGCAGGAATCATGACGAAGAGATGACAGTCGGCAATGTATGAAGCTGGTAGATGGACTGCTGTCTGTCCAGCTGCCCTTTCCACAGAGGGAGAAAGGACAGGCAGGATGTTGGTGTGATTGAGCTGGTTCCAGAGCCCTGTCTCAAGTCCCACAAAGAATTCATGCACATTGGGAATCTTCCTCCAAGGCCATAAGCAGAAGCTTTAGCAGGGGAAGTACCTCCTGCTACTGTAGCGGCTGCCTAAGCCAGAGAGGCCAAAGCCTCCAGAGGAGATGGGCACACCCTCAGAGCTGAGAATGCTGCCAACGGCAGCGGAGGTGGAGGATCCCACGGCGGTGTTCTGCGGGAAGGAGCTGAGGATGGGTCCGGGCAGGGTCACCACCACGGGAGAGGGCTGGATGTAGACGTTGGAGTCCTGGCACTGCCTGACGCAGGGCTCATTGCAGCTGTTGGCCAGCGGGGTTGGGCCGCAGGGCTGGCAGGGCAGGCGGGGCAGGCACTGGTCAAGGCAGGACATGTCTGCTGTCCGGAGGGGCACCTGCTGGGACAGACGGCAAGGAAAACACAAAACGGAGTGAGCAGCAGCCTGCCATCCCAGAAGGAGAGAGCCAAGGCACTCTGCTGGCTGAGGATTTGGAGGCTATGTGAAGAAGCCCATTGTCTTCTCCTTCCTCACTGCATAGAAACAGACCGGAATAGCCAGGCACAAACAGGTTATTGCCTACACTACTGCTCAGGAGACACCTCTGGCAAGACCCATATCTCCATGATGCATGTGCTGCCCTAACAGAACTGCCTGCTCTCCCAAAGCACAACATAACATGGAGGCACTTGTACGTGCACAGAAATCCCAAAAAAAGAGGTTGTGAAAGGGCTGTGGACTCACCTCGTTCCTAGGCAGATGGAGGCAAGTGGTGTGGATGACTGAGTGAGGACCTGGACCTGCTTTTATACCACTCCACCACTGCCCCAGGCTCACAATCACTGTGTGCAGACTGTAATTATCCACAAGACTCACCTCTAATGCAAATTTTCACTCGTAATGTCACAGGTTGTGTTTCTGGTTTCTGTCAAGCCTGACAAATCATTTCCTTCTTTCTGACCTTCACTAATTGGCTGTGGAGACACCCTTCATTTTCCAGGATGAGAAGTACAAAGAATTTCCCTGCAGAAACACGTCACTATGGTTATAAGGACGCATCCCAAGTCCTGGAGGGATTTTGTGCTACCGGCACAGCATGTGGATCAGGGGAAATGACATTACCTTCTTTGTAACAATCCTATCAGCAAGGAAGCCATACCCACCTGTCAGTGCAGCCCTGTCCAGGACATTCAGAGCCTTCTTTGTCTAGAAACTCATTTTTCATCCTTGCTCATCTCGCTGAAAAGGTAGGTGGCAGTTCTGCTTCTTTCATATGCCTTGGAACGCAAAGACAATTGTTCTGGGAACACATTTGAATGTGTGCTTGATTGATGATTCCTGTCTCATAACAGTGTCTGGGGTCATCTACCAACCCATGCCATCAGCTATTTTATGCAAGTATAACATACCTTTCCTGAGCCCTGTTATTAACCAAAAAGCCCCATGGAATCTGGTCTCTACGGTAGATGGCTGTGCTGGTTTTGTGGACAGAGACCAGATTCCCCTCTTTTCAGGGAAGGATTTTCCATGTTTGAGTAGGATTCTTCCCAGTGTGGTCTTCAGGCCTGCAAACAACACACCTGCTGGGGCGGCCTCACACCAATACGGTGGCTCATGGCCAATCCAAAATCAGATTCAAAATTGCCTTCTCTCAGGAGAGATCATTCGGGATGCCTGGCTTCTATAGATATTTTCTTGCACTTCCAGAACATGTCCCAGCTGCACCCATGTCTGCAGGGCAGGACAGTGTTTTCTTCATGCAGGAAGGATATCTTGCCTGCTTCTTGTTGTTGGGGAGAACTCTTGTTACTACATCCTTCTTCATCACTTCCAGTCCAAGAACATGCCCATCTACACAACAGGGTCAGGACCCAGAAGTCCCAGCTCATTAGACTTGAGGACACATGCAACCGCAACAGATCTGCATTTTAACAAGGCAGAGGAAGTTGCATTCAGGCCGTTCTTCAACAACTTCATCATCTTATTGAGGCCTGCATCAAAAGCCTTACTGATCTCCAGCAAGAATATGTCCCGTTCTCTTCCCTATCAACCAGGCTTTCTATTTTATTGTAGACACTTCTCAGCTTGATCAGATCTTGTGAAGGACAGAACTGTTTTTCTTTTGTTGTCTCAAAGCTTGCTTCGTGAGGCCTTTCTGATGGTAAGACTCTGACTGGCAACTGCTAACTTTCTGAGAGAGTGAATGGTGGGTGCTACCGTGCAACAGTACCTGTGCTTATGATTGCAAAGATAAGCGGAAGCAGGACAAGCAGTCTTTTTCAGGGGTGCTGCTTGAAGGAGCTGTCCACTGCAGA
Organism: Excalfactoria chinensis; assembly: GCF_039878825.1. Classification (NCBI taxonomy): domain Eukaryota; kingdom Metazoa; phylum Chordata; class Aves; order Galliformes; family Phasianidae; genus Excalfactoria; species Excalfactoria chinensis. The sequence continues at coordinate 3,870,135 of NC_092848.1, read as the reverse complement.
AGGCGATAATGCTTGTGTCTGGCAACAGAGACACCACCAGCCCATGCTGGCTTATCTGTGGGCCAGGAATGTCAGAAAAGCTGGTTTTAAATCATTTTACAAAGTGTGTTTGCTTTCAGAAGATGCTTCTTTAGACGTTCAGTGTTTGTTCAAGATACATTCCCAAAAATGCTGAGCTGTAATCCTCAGACTTCAAAGAAGAAAAAAACAACCCCACAGAAATGGGGGATAAAAGGCCCTCACTAAACTAGGGACTTTGGAGACAAATTCCCAAAGACACCTTTGATGGAGAATTCCCATAGGGCAAAACCTCTTCGGAAGGACCCCCAAGGCCGGCTTGCTGCGGAGCTTCCAGACTTTCTCCCATCCCCCGCAGTGATCAGGCGAGTTCCTGAGATCAATGGACCTACGGTGGTGACTATATCTCTTTTGCTCTCTACAGACTCCTTGCTTATATTTCCTACTTTTCCTATCTCTCATCTTCCCTTCCCCATCTCCCTAAAACTGCTAGGACTTTAATAAACTGGTTGGACCAACATATGAACCGTTGCTTCTTAATCTCACGCTGGGTATACACATATCAAAGAACCTTGCCTCCCTCCTAGAAATTGGAGCGAGACAGACCTCAGCTTCTTCACATTAAATCCGTGCTGATTACTGCATTTGATATATTCACCCTTCATGTGACAGAAAAAGTTCTCATGATGCACGGCTTCAGCAGCTCCATAGGACTGGGAAGTACAGTCCTGTAGCTCCCCCGCTCCTCCTTGGTTGTCATAAACAGGACAGCCATTCACTTTTCCACGAGACATTGGGGCACTTCCCTCAATCACCAACCTACGTTTGTCAAGAGTGAAATGTTCCCTCAACTCTCGTGGGGGCATCTCATCATGGGACAAATCAGCCTAAAGAGTTACAAATATCAACTTTCCTCATGCTTTCCTGGCCAAAAGGTACAACTTGATGGCTCCGGTTTTTCATCCTGGCCCCTGACCAATGGGGTTCTATAAGCAACTCATGCTGGCTAAGAAAGAAACATTGAACACAATCAGTGCATCAGCATTTTCAGTGCTCAAGGAAGGACTCCCATTTCCATGGGGAGAACACTCACACCTTCTTTTATTTTCCTTTAATCATTAAGATCATGGTAGAAAATTTTTTCTTGCACTTCATGTCCTTAGCCATGCTCTGACACTACGGCTGTTTTCATCTCAGATAACAATTTTGCTAACATCTTCCCGAAGCTTCATAATCCTGAGACTGAGATTGGAAAGCATTTTTTTCATCAACAATACAGGCCTCTTTCTCAGGATACCTTACGCATGAGCTTCCAGGAGGTGATCCTTGAGTATTAACCAGATTCCTCGGGCTCCTCTTCCCTCCAGGATCATATCTCAGAATATTCAACCAAGCAAATTCCTGAAAAGGCTTCATCACTTTTAGAGTGTGTATGGCAGTGCTTTGTTCTACATTACAGGCCCATTCACCTGACCGCCACTTTCTCAGGATATCTCACTCACGAGCTTCCCAGAGGTGATCCTTGAGTACTAACCAGCTTCTTCAGGCTCCTCTTCTCTCCAGGAACTTATCTCAGAGTATTCAACAAAGCAAATTCCTAAAAAGGCCAATGCCTGCTCTCCAGAAGTCATACTCAGTGAGCTTGATGTGCTCTCTTTGCTGCCTGTAGGATATTGCATGCCAGCAATTCACAAATGCTGAAGCTGTAGACTTTAAGACCCTAGAAGTCCGCAGCTGGGCCAATTACCGAAATAACACCAAGAGGGTGAGTGGTAAAATGGCGATTTCTTAAAGCAAACACACACTTATATAACCTATGCCCTTCGTGTACGCCTCTCTTGTACGCGTCATCGATCCTTCCAGAAATTAGGGAGGGCCTGTCGCGTGACAGCCCGATATCCCCGTATTTCGCCTAATACAACATCTCCCCCTCCCCATGCTAAGAAAACTTAACCCGTTACAATACGCAACACTACAGATTCCTAACAAACCCTTAACTAAACCTTAACAAACTCTCTATAATATAATTAGTAGCATAAGGCACAACCATGTTATGAAAACACCACCACAACTGTGTGGAGCAAGTGACTGAATAGTCCTCTTGTTGTCAGGAACCTTTCGAGAAGCAATTCTCATCCGCGATGTTTTCCATCCCTCTTCATTCTTCTTACGCCTGATGCATCTTCTCTGTATGGTGAACATCCGTCAAAGTCTTTCTGTCCATATCCTCGATAGCGTCCATCAGCTCATCAGCACACAGCAGCATGTACCATCATTGCATTAATGCGTACTCGATATGTAGTGACTAGGTAACTAGAATCTCAACCTATAGGATAAGAAGATCACACCTTAAGAGATAAGTGAAGTTGCAACCACAGATTGTGAATCTACTGTTGGCTGAGACCCAACAATTCTCAACTGAATCCCAAAGGTCCTTGCACTTGTTGTTCGAGCGATACTTATCACTGAGACCAACAGGAGCAGAACAACCTCAGGTACCAGATTCCCCATTGACTGCTCCTGTAAAGAAAGAACTCTTATCCCACTTCCCATAGTCAGTAAAGCGAGAAATGAAGCAGGACCCATTGTGAGTCCTAACGTGGCTGGGCAAACCAACCACAGCAACAGCGATTGTCCAATGGTATTGGACTGCAGTCGAGCCAGACCTGACATGCTGAGTGGCCATAATGACAATAGAGGAGGTACTCACAGCAATAACCCACCATTGGCAGGGAGACAAGCAAGGCTCCCAGGTGACATCCATTTGCCAGATCTGCAGCGATCCCAGGCCAATGACAGGTGTGCTGGTAACTTTATCTGCTGTTGCATTACCTGTGGCAAAAGGCTTGGCACCCCAGAGTGATCACACACACGTAAGGGTGCAACAGGAGCTGTGCGGAAGACCAAGGCCTCTTCCAGAGTTCCAGCAGCCTCTGTACTTGAGAGACCCTCCTGGCCCATCCGGGCCAACTGCTTGACTGCAAAGATGGAATCTGCAACAATGTTAGAGGGTATCATTCGCCAGAGGTGCACTGCAGCTGTTACAGCCATCACCTCAAGCATCTGCACGCTGACCTTTCTGTTTGTGAAGACAGCAGCCTGCCAACTACTGTTGGAATCCTGCCAAACCATCGCCCTGAGACTAAGAGTCTCATGCTGCACAAGCGATCCTTCCATGCAGCTCTGTACGATCTTTTGCCAAACTGCAGGCCTTTCGTTAGACCGATTTTTGGGTTCTTCTGCATCGGATCCCTTTAGCTGACCATACAAGGGTTTCCTCAATCCTGAAGGCATTCCCAAAGCACTCCGAACCCACTGGAGGGTTTCTACTATATTCTGCACATCCCATAGTGTCTTTACATGTGGTTGAATATCAAGACCCACCAGCTGCATTATCTCAGGACTAAACTTATATCCCAAGCGCTCTGCTCTAATCCTCCCCTGCATGCCTATACCATGCACAGGGTGAAAGGAATCATCCTGCTCAGCAGCCAACACTCTCCCAAGCTCTGTCATCCACCCTTCTTTCCAGAGTGTGTATTGCACCCACTTGAGAATCACGTATGCGAGGCTTTCAGTGTCATGAGAGAGCACAGGGCCATGCACCGTCAAAGTTTCCGCTGTGTTTAAAGCTAGAGGCAAACGAAACTCTCGGCAGCAGCCAGCAGCCCGATGCCGGAAGGCGGAGCGGCTCCGCGCCGGCGAATCGAGCCCCGGTCCCCTGCATGACAGGCAGGCAGCAGGAGCCACAGCGAGCGAACAACTTGCAGCTGCGGGCCCTGTCGGTCCCCTTTGGACCTGGCTACTCCCCCCCCCGGGATAGCACCATGTTTGCGCTCCCCCCGGGTCTGGAACATGCCTACTTCTCCAACCACTTGAATTAACCGCGCGCCCGCACTCCCCGCCCCCCAATGACAAAGGAGAGGGGTCGAGAGGGGATGCGGTCGACTGGAATTCGCCATCTCCCTGTGGGGGTGCAGCCAGCGCCCTTAAAGCAACAGCTGACTGCAACTTTTTTCCCTCTCCGGGAGGTGCAGCTAGCACTGGAGCAGCGACTGGCTGTAATACTTGCTCTCCCTGATCCAATCTCTCAGCTGCTTTTCCCGGCTGGTCCCGGTCAAGTACAAGCCCAAGCGACAAACACGCTTCAACAAGCTTCCCCTCCATCCTGGAGGCTTTAAGAGAACCCAAAATCAAACCCCAGGTCGCAAAACTCTCACTAGTCAGTGGGGTGCTTTTCTGATGGTCTAACACATACTTAATAATTTGCCCTGGGGTGGTCAAAGTCCCAGGCGCCGCTCTAATTATCTGTTGAATCTCCGGAAGCGATCTCTGTTTGAGGCAATCTATCACGACCAAGGACTGAACGTCCTCGGGCAGGTCAGACCCCTCAACAGCACGAAGCAAACGATTTGCAAAATCAGAGAATGACTCAGAGGGCTCCTGTTTGATGTCAGTCCATGGGAGCACAGGCTTTGCGACCTTAGCCACTGTCCGCAGGGCTGTGAGGGCTGCAGTTGTAAGCGCAGCCAGCTCCCCTGCTCTAAGCGTCCTTGCCTGGCCATCAGGAGATCCCACCATACCATCTGCTAAACCCAGAAGGCGAGGGAGAGTGGTCCGGGTGACTCTAGCCCCTTGGCCCTCACCTTCACGTTCATTGGCTGGGTGGTCAGCATTGCGATTCGCCTCTGCCACCACAACCTGAAGCAATCTATTCCATTCATCATACCACAGAGTATACTGCACGGGTTCAAGAATGACCCGCATCAGATTGGTCACATCATACGGTAAAAGACTTGAGGCCATAAGAGCCTCAGCAGCCGACATAGTCACCGGAGAACGCAGACCCGTGTTCTTAACTAATTCAGCAAGGCGAGTAATCGCCTTGGTATCCAGAGGGGTCCACGCTGAACCCTCCTGCTTTACAACTATCGGAAGGGCAAACGTTGTTGTTGCCGGGTCAGCTGCCTGGAGATCTTCTGTCGCCCGAGCCCAATCAGTGAGTGTGGGCGGGCTCACGAGGGGGGGTGCTGTGGGGCCACATCCCCCCTGGGCGGGCTCTTGGGCTGCCCGCTTCAGATCACCACACCCACAGCCACGCTCACTATCTTGTGGGGCGGAGTGATCCCCTCCCTTTTGGGAGGGAACACTTTGGCAGGCAGAACCTGACGGTGGGGAGGTACCGCCCACCCGCTGCCCGCTGTTATCAGCTCCATTACTGACATCACCACATTCCTCAGGGGGCCGCCCTCCCCCTTCGTCCCTAAAAGGTTTCAAGGAAGGATATAGGTTCCGAGCAGGATAAGGAGGTGGGGGCTGGGTGTCGTCCTGGTCAGAGCGGTCTTGCGCAACTTCCTTCTGGATTGTTCTCGAAGGTGAAGCATTGGGTGGGGACGAGGAGGTCGGCGCCATCTTGGCCCCTTCCGAACCTGCAGAAGAGACAAGATTCCCCCCCGCCTCCAACCCCAATAGCTCCCTAGCACGCTGGATTGCGAGTTTCTCCTCCCGAGCCGCTTTCAACGCCTCTAAGATAAATCCCCAGACCTTGAATTCCGACACCCTACGGATGGCTAGCGTTCGCTGAGATAACGCGGTCGTAATTCTATCCCAATTGTCAGGGTTATATAAATCAGAGGGGGATACTAATAGTCCTTCTTTCTCCAGCAGCAAGAGGACTGCTGTAACCTCCTTCTTAGAAGGAGTCTGTTTTCCACAGTGAAGTTTACAAGCATGAAGAATTACCTTAATAACGGCTTCCATGTCGCCTCGGCCCACGTCTCCGGCCGCCCCCGGGCGCTTCCCAGACAGATCCTGGGGATTCTGAGCGCTCTCTGTCTCTCCCCCGACGAAGAATCTTGGCCACGATCTCTCCGTCCCGGGCTTCTACCACCCGCGGCAAAGGGAAATGAACCGCCGCCCGTGGTAGGATCCTTGCCGTTATGCTAACAGCTGCCCCCGTCTCTTCTAGGTCTTCTAAGTCTCCTTATCAGTCTACACTGTTATAAATCGCAGCTTATCACGTCGGTGGGTCACCATTTGTAGACTTTAAGACCCTAGAAGTCCGCAGCTGGGCCAATTACCGAAATAACACCAAGAGGGTGAGTGGTAAAATGGCGATTTCTTAAAGCAAACACACACTTATATAACCTATGCCCTTCGTGTACGCCTCTCTTGTACGCGTCATCGATCCTTCCAGAAATTAGGGAGGGCCTGTCGCGTGACAGCCCGATATCCCCGTATTTCGCCTAATACAACATGAAGCCAGTGCTGACTTTAACATTCAACATGAGCCCACCCAATTCAGCAGGATGATATACTGAAAAACACCACTTCTCAGAGCTCCTCTATCATTTGCAGAAGGAAGCTAATGTCAAATCAGACAGCAAAACTCCTCAATTGCTAATGACCTGACATATAGATGGTCCACCAGATACCACGGTGGCTGGACATTTGGAACTTGCAGCACCATGGCCAGTGAGTGGGGGATTAGAGAGAAAGGATGAGAGTCAGAACCATGCAGCACATGTGAAAGGAAGAGAAATCACATGTGCATGGCTTCAGATTTTAATGCTGTGAGGAGATGCTTCCCTTCTAACAAAATGAGTTGCCAACCATTCCTTGGACTTCTCACATGAGCACTTGAAAAGAAGTTACCCTGGCAAAATAGTCATGACAGGAATGAGGAAATGAAATGGCAGAGTTGACAGAATTTGTGCCATTAGGAAGGATTATTTGCATTTGAGGCATGACTCTTGGAAAATTACGGCTTGCTTAGAGTAACTGCTAGCCTGAGGTAGCGCACAAGCAGTATAAAAGCAGGCCCATCTCCTCTCTCTCTCATCCATTCCTCTCTCCTCCGCCTCCCTGGGAACAAGGTGAGTCCACAGCCCTTTCTCCAGCTCCTCTTCATCCACAATTTCTCTGATGTGTCTTGGCAGAGAGGTCTCCTGAGCCACAGGCAAGGGAGAATACTGAATGTGCCGGTCTGCCCTTGTCAGGGTCTGTGGCTAGATAAGGAAGGAGAAGATCATGGTCTTCCTTATACAGCTTCCAGATCCGCAGCCAACACTGTGCTCTGGCTCTCTCCTGCTGGGATGGCAGGCTGTTGCTCACTCTCCCCTTCATCTGCATCACCCTCTGTTCCAACAGGAGCCCCTCCAGACACCAGACATGTCCTGCCTCGACCAGTGCCTGCCCCGCCTGCCCTGCCAGCCCTGCGGCCCCACGCCGCTGGCCAACAGCTGCAACGAGCCCTGCATCAGGCAGTGCCAGGACTCCCACGTCTACATCCAGCCCTCTCCCGTGGTGGTGACCCTGCCCGGACCCATCCTCAGCTCCTTCCCGCAGAACACTGCCGTGGGATCCTCCACCTCCGCTGCCGTTGGCAGCATCCTCAGCTCTGAGGGTGTGCCCATCTCCTCTGGAGGCTTTGGCCTCTCTGGCTTAGGCAGCCGCTACAGTAGCAGGAGGTACTTCCCCTGCTACTGTTAATGCTGCTGGCAGTGCCCTTGGACAAAGACCTCCCTAGACTCAGAAGTTGGTAGCAGTCCTGCAACCGAGCACTGCAATCTTGTTTTTAGAGGGTCCGTCCAAGCAATGCCAACACCACTTGCAAAGGAACCGGTCCAGCATGAACTCTCAGAAAGCTTTGTCCATGTTTGCCTTTCCCCTCTTCTGCTCACTCCTTTTCCTCCACATCCATTCTTTGTCACCCGTGCCCAAGTGGTCTGTTAACCCCAGGAATCCAGGCCAGGGAAAACATGATGGCCCATCTCCCACTGTGGAAAATGCAGATGGACAGCTGGTGGGACATCAACTATGGCCATAGTGCCGACTCTATTCCTGGTTATTCCTGCATGTTGACCACCCCTTGGAACAATTCTCTTCCCCTCTTTTGACTCAATAAATTTGTGGTGCAGATGAATGGTCTTGAAGTGTTCATTTTTGTTGGCTTTTCCCAAGGAATACAGCCATCTCAAGGTGGTGCTGCACAAGACTTACCTGGATAGTCATGTTGGCAGAAAAAGGAAAAGAATAAAAGAGGAATCAGCAACCACGCAGATAGGTTTTCATCACAAAGGAATCTCTTGACAGGAATCTCATGACAGTGGAATTAAAGAATGCACTGCTCAATGAGCCATCACAATATAAGTAACACTTGTGTAAGAAGACCCAAAAATCATATAAACAAATCTGAAAGCACACCATACCAACAGCCACTGTAGGATCTATCAAATCCAGACATAGGAAGAGAACCTCTCTATCATCCCACGTACTTGTATCTCATGTGTTGATAAACTGTTGCCTACCTTGAAGAAAACGAATCTTTATCCGTGCCTACACAGAGCAGTATGCCGTGTAATGAGACAGTGCTTTTCTGTGCAAGAGAAAGATGTCAGTAAGCCAAAAACATAAAACAACAGAGAACCACGTGTACAGCACATGGTTTCATCAGTCTGGCTACAGGGAGTACATGTGACAGTGGGCTGAATAATCTGCATCAGCCCTATAAGTCAGAGCACAGGAACTGCACAGAAATTAGTAACCAGAAGGTTCCAGTTTCTATTAGGTGGGTCCACAGAGTGAGTAGAAGACCTGTTCTTACATTATTCCTAATGAAAGGACTTCTTATTTCCATTTACATGATTATGTGATGGATACTATAATCAGGACCTTTGTGACATGTGGGTACTTCTCATTTGTACCAGCCCTATTGTAATCTCTTTATCACAGAGGGTGAGGAGTGACCAAGACTCTGGAGGGATCTTTTATGCGTACTGGGAATATTGCACTGGCTTATAAGGCCATTCAGGAACTCTACAAGGAAGTGCAGCATCCATCTGTAAAGGCTGCAGAGACACTTGCAGACAAGGTGGGGGAGCTGCTGAATTGCCACAGGAAGCAGCTGGGCACCATCACACATGTTCAGCCAGTGCCCACTTGGAAGCTGGCTTGATGCCGCACAGACCTCATGGCATATACAGCAATCGTACCCTCAACAACAGAGACGCAAAAGCAGAACCAATATAAACATAACCTCTCCCAAAAAAATGTTACTCCCTTTGACATGGAAAAAGAACAAAAACACCAAAATCATCCTGGAACAGAAGAGCAGGAGGGTATCCAGGAGCTATAGTGGTACGGCATTCTCACTCTGCTAACATCTCAGATGACAGAATTTGGAATGCTGGACTCAGATGTGGACTCATTCAGAAGAAAGACAACAATCACAAAGAGGAAGTTCTGCAGTGCTGTCATAACAGGAAGAATTTTCCTCCCTGGAAGGTACAGCATCCATCTTCCTTCCTACTGCTGAGATGATCAGAAACGATTAAGAACAGAAAAGTGAATCGCAATCAATGAACAACAATGGATTTTCTTGTACTGTGATAATCAGCCTTGGGAAGGGTTACTCAACCCCAATCCAAGGAAGTGCAGCGTCCATCAGCAAAGGCAGCAGAGACACTTGCAGACAAGGTGGGGGAGCTGCTGAATACCGACAGGAAACAGCTGGCCACCATCACATAGGTTCTGCCAAGGCCCACTTGGAAGCTGGCTTGATACCGCACAGACCTCATGGCATGTACAGGTTGTGTACTCTGAAGAGCATAGACCCAAAAGCTCAACCAATATAAAGATAATCTCTGCCAAAAAAACTGAGACATCCTTTGACAACAAAAACACAAAAAGCATCCTGGAGTAGAAGAGCAGGAGTGTATCCAGGAGCTCAAGTGCTATGGCATTCTCACCCTGCTCACTTCTCACATGACTGAATTTGGAACAGTGTACTCAGATGTGGACTCTTTTAGAAGGAAGACATCCAGCGTGTAGAGCATGTTCTGCTGTGCTCTCATAAGAGGAAGAGTTTTCCGCCCTGGAAGCTACAGCCTCCACCTTCCTTGCTACTACTAAGATGATCAGAAATGATTAAGAATAGTGAATCGTATTCACTGAAAAACTTCAGATTTCTTTGTATTGTGATCATTGGCCTAGTGGAGGGTTACTCAACACCACTGCCCACGTCAATGAAAAACACGACAAAAAGCACTGGTTGGTTCAAGAAGACAATCGTGAGCTATCTTACCAACTGTTCAAAACAACACTCAGAACCACTTCTAGGATTAACCCCAGAGAAACACTTCACTCCCCAGATATCATGGCACAACATTTATAGGGGAATATATAACACAGAGACTATGCTTAAGATGCAGTCATATTTAATGAAGCAAAAACATGATAGTGACTAATGTAGGAATCACCAGAAGCAGATGAGAGTCGGCAATGCGTGAAGCTGGTAGATGGACAGCTGTCTGTCCAGCTGCCCTTTCCACAGAGGGAGAAAGGACAGGCAGGACGCTGGTGTGACTGGGCTGGTTCCACGGCTCTGTCTCAAGTCCCACAAAGACTTCATGCACATAGGGAATATAACTCCAAGGCCATCACCAGCAGTTTTAGAAGGGAAAGTACCTCCTGCTACTGTAGCGGCTGCCTAAGCCAGAAAGGCCAAAGCCTCCAGAGGAGATGGGCACACCCTGAGTGCTGAGGATGCTGCCAACATCAGCGGAGGTGGTGGATCCCACAGCGGTGTTCTGCGGGAAGGAGCTGAGGATGGGTCCGGGCAGGGTCACCACCACGGGAGAGGGCTGGATGTAGACGTTGGAGTCCTGGCACTGCCTGATGCAGGGCTCGTTGCAGCTGTTGGCCAGCGGGGTTGGGCCACAGGGTTGGCAGGGCAGGCGGGGCAGGCACTGGTCGAGGCAGGACATGTCTGGTGTCTGGAGGGGTACCTGCTGGGACAGAGGATCAGGAAAGCACAAAACGGAGTGAGCAGCAGCCTGCCATCCCAGCAGAAGCGAGCCAAGGCACTCTGCTGGCTGAGGATTTGGAGGCTATGTGAAGAAGCCCATTGTCTTCTCCTTCCTCACTGCATAGAAACAGACCGGAATAGCCAGGCACAAACAGGTCATTGCCTACACTACTGCTCAGGAGACACCTCTGGCAAGACCCAGCTTCTCTCCATAATGGATGTCCTGCCCCTTTCCCCCTAACAGAACTGCCTGCTCTCCTACAGCACAACATAACATGGAGGCACTTGTATGCAAAGAAATTCCAAAAGAAGAAGAGGTTGTGAAAGGGCTGTGGACTCACCTTGTTCCTAGGCAGATGGAGGCAAGTGGTGTGGATGACTGAGTGAGGACTTGGACCCGCTTTTATACCACTCCTGCACTGCCCCAGGCTCACAATCACTGTGCGCAGACTGTAATTATCCACAAGACTCACCTCTAATGCAAATTTTCACTCCTAATGGCACAGGTTGAGTTTGTGGTTTCTGTCAAGCCTGACAAATCATTTCCTTCTTTGTGACCTTCACTAATTGGCTGTGGAAACACCTTTCAAGTTCCACAAAGAGAAGTACAAAAAGTTTCCCTGAAGAAACACATCACTGTGGCTTAAAGACACATCCCAATGCTAGATAGGTTTGGGGCTGCAGACACAGCCCGTGTATCAGAGGAAATGACATGACCTTATTTGTAACAATCCTATCAGCAAGGAAGGCTTATCCTCCGGTCAATGCAGCCATGTCCAGGACATTCAGAGCCTTCCTTCTCTGGAAACTCATTTTTCATCCTTGCTCATCACACTGAAAATGTAGGTGGCAGTTCTGCTGCTTTCAAATGCCTTGGAACACAAAGGCAATTGTTCTGGGAACATGCTTGAATGTTTGCTTGACTGATGATTCCTCTCTCATAACAGTGCCTGGGGTCATCAACCAACCCATGCCATCAGCTATTTGATGCGAGTACAACATTGCCTTTCTGTGCCCTGTTATTACCCAAAAAGCCCCATGGAATCTGGTCTCTATGGTAGATAGCTGTGCTGGTTTTGTGGACAGAGCCTACATTCCCCTCTTCTCGGGGAAGGATTTTGCATGTTTGAGTAGGATTCTTCCCAGTGTGGTCTTCAGGCCTGCAAACAACACGCTTGCAAGGGAGGCGCCTCATGACAACAGGGTGGCTCATAGCCAATCCAAAATCAGATTCAAAATTGACATCTCTCAGGAGAGACCCTTGAGGTTGCCTGGCTTCTATAGATATATTCCTGCACTATCAGAACATGTCCCAGCTGCCTCCATGTTTGCAGGGCAGGAAAGTGTTTTCCTCATGCACCAAGGATACTTTGCCTGCTTCTTGGTATAAAGGGAGAACCTATGTCACTACGTCCTTCTTGATCACCTCCAGTCCAAGAACATCCCCAGCTACCCAACAGGGTCAGGACCCAGCAGTCCTTGCTCATTAGAGGAGAGGACACATACCACTGCAACAGCGCTTACTTTTCACAAGGCTGAGGAAGGCGCATTCAGACCATTCTTCAACAGCTTCACTATGATCATCTTAATGGGGGCAGTGTCAAAAGCCTAACTGAACTCCAGCGAGAATATATCCCGTTCTCTTCCCTGCCCACAACGCTTTGTATTTTACTGTAGACACTTCTCATCTTGGTCAGACCGTGATTTCTCCACAGTAAATCCATGCTGATTACTGCATCTGATATATTCACCCTTCATGTGACAGGGAACAATTCTCACAATGCTCTGCTACAGCAGCTCCATAGGACTTAGACGTACAGTCCTGTAGCTCCCTCGCTCCTCCTTGATCATCATAAACAGGACTGTCGTGCACTTTTACCCAATACTTTGCGGCATTTTTCATGTCACCACCCTACGTTTATCAAGCCTGAGATCTCCCTACGCACTCATGGGCGCATCTCATCAGGGGACAGATCACCCTAACGTGTTACAAATATCCAGTTTGCTCAAGATCTCCTTGTCCAAAAGGTACATCTTGATAGCACCAGTTTTTCGTCATGGCCTCTGAGCAATGGCATTGTAAAGACAACTCACGCCGCTAAGAAAGAAACAAAGAACACAATCAGTGCCTCAACATTTTCAGTGCCCAATTAAGCAGTTCTCCCATTTCTATGAGGAGAACACTCACACGTTATTTATTTTCCTTTAACATTTAAGATCCTTGCAGAAGCCTGTTTTTTTCTCCATCATGAATTTTGCGAGACTCAATTGTATCACGCCTTTAGCTTCTTTCACGTCACTTCTGGTTGGGCAGACACAATGGCTGTATTCCTCTCAGATTACACGTTTTTGCTACCACCCTGCAGAGGCTTCATTATACTGAGGTAGTGTTAGGCCAACAGTGTTTTCTTCCACAATACAGGCCTCCTGTCCCGTTCATCTGACGGCCTCTTTCTCAGGATACCTCACTCATGCACTTCAAGGAGGTGATCCTTGAGTATTAACCATCTTCCTTGGGCCCCACTTCCCTCCAGGATCTTATCTCAGAATATTCGACAAAGCAAATTCCTGGAAAGGCCAAAGTCTGCTCTCCAGAAGTCAAAGGTTCTGAGCTTGCTGTGTTCTCTTTGCTGCCTTTAGGACACTGAATACCAGCATTTCACAAACGCTGAAGCCAGCGTTGCATTTCAGATTCACATTCAACATAAGCCCACCCGACTCAGCAGGATGATATACTGAAAAACACCACTTCTCAGAGCTCCTCTATCATTTGCAGAAGGAAGCTAATGTCAGATCAGACAACAAAACTCCTGGTTGCTAATGGCCTGGCAAGTAGTCGGTCCAGCAGATACCACGGTGGCTGGACATTTGGAACTTGCTGCACCATGGCCAGTGAGTGGGGGATTAGGAAGAAGGGACGAGAGTCGGAACCATGGAAGCATGTGTGAAAGGAAATCACAGCTGTATGGTTTCACATTTTTGTGCTGTGAGGAAATGCATCGCTTCTAACAAAATGAGTTGCCAGCCATTCCTTGGATCTCTCACACACGCACCTGAAAGAAGTTACCCTGGCAAAATAGTCATGACAGGAATGAGGAAACGAAATGGCAGAGTTGACGGAATTTGTGCCATTAGGAAGGATTATTTGCATTTGAGGCATGACTCTTGGAAAATTACGGCTTGCTTAGAGTAACTGCTGGCCTGAGGTAGCACACAAGCAGTATAAAAGCGGGCCCGTCTCCTCTCTCTCTCATCCATTCCTCTCTCCCCTGCCTCCCTGGGAACAAGGTGAGTCCACAGCCCTTTCTCCAGCTCCTCTTCATCCGCAGTTTCTCTGAAGTGTCTTGGCAGAGAAGTCTCCTGAGCCACAGGCAAGGGAGGATACTGAATGTGCCGGTCTGCCCTTTTCAGGGTCTGTGGCTAGATAAGGAAGGAGAAGATCATGGTCTTCCTTATACAGCTTCCAGATCCGCAGCCAACACTGTGCTCTGGCTCTCTCCTGCTGGGATGGCAGGCTGTTGCTCACTCTCCCCATCATCTGCATCACCCTCTGTCCCAACAGGAGCCCCTCCAGACACCAGACATGTCCTGCCTCGACCAGTGCCTGCCCTGCCTGCCCTGCCAGCCCTGCGGCCCCACCCCGCTGGCCAACAGCTGCAACGAGCCCTGCGTCAGGCAGTGCCAGGACTCCCACGTCTACATCCAGCCCTCTCCCGTGGTGGTGACCCTGCCCGGACCCATCCTCAGCTCCTTCCCGCAGAACACTGCCGTGGGATCCTCCACCTCCGCTGCCGTTGGCAGCATCCTCAGCTCTGAGGGTGTGCCCATCTCCTCTGGAGGCTTTGGCCTCTCTGGCTTAGGCAGCCGCTACAGTAGCAGGAGGTACTTCCCCTGCTACTGTTAATGCTGCTGGCAGTGCCCTTGGACAAAGACCTCCCTAGACTCAGAAGTTGGAAGCAGTCCTGCAACCGAGCACTGCAATCTTGTTTTTAGAGGGTCCGTCCAAGCAATGCCAACACCACTTGCAAAGGAACCGGTCCAGCATGAACTCTCAGAAAGCTTTGTCCATGTTTGCCTTTCCCCTCTTCTGCTCACTCCTTTTCCTCCTGATGCATTCTTTGTCACCCGTGCCCAAGTGGTCTGTTAACCCCAGGAATCCAAGCCAGGGAAAGCATGATGGCCCATCTCCCTCTGTGGAAAATGCAGATGGACAGCTGGTGGGACATCAACCATGGCCATAGTGCCGACTCAATCCCTGGTTATTCCTGCATGTTGACCACCCCTTGGAACAATTCTCTTCCCCTCTTTTGACTCAATAAATTTGTGGTGCAGATGAATGGTCTTGAAGTGTTCTTTTGTGTTGGCTTTTCCAAAGGAAGATGGCTATCTCAATGTGGTGCTGCACATGTCTCTTATTCAAGCAACCTGGAATGTCATGATAGCAAAAAAAATAAAATAAAATAATATAAAATAAAATAAAATAAAATAAAATAAAATAAAATAAAATAAAATAGAGTAAAATAAATAAATAAATAAATAAATAGGAGTAAAAAAAATAATAATTAAAAAAAAAAAAAGGAATCAGCAACCACGCAGTTACGTTTTCATCACAAAGGAATCTCATGAAAGAGGACTGAAAGAGATGCACTGCTCAATCAGCCATCACAGTAGAAGTAAAACTGGTGTAAGAAGACCCAAAAGTCATATAAACAATTCGGAAATTACACTATACGAACAGCAGCTCTAGCATCTATCAAATCTTGCTATAGGAAGAGAACCTCTCTATCATCCCAAGTGCTTGCATCTCACATGTTGATAAACTGTTGCCAACCTTGAAGAAAACGAGCGTTCCCCCATGCCTATAAAGAACAGTATGCCATGGAATGAGACAGTGCTTTTCTGTGCAAGAGACAGATGTCAAAGACCCATAATAAGAAACCCGTGACAACAGAGAACCACAGGTGTGCAGCACATGGCTTCATCTGTGTGGCTACAGGGAGTACATGTGGCAGTGGGCTGAATAATCTGCATCAGCCCTAGAAGTCTGAGCAAAGGAACTGCACAGAAAATCAGTAACCAGAAGGTTCCAGTTTCTATTGGGTGGCTCCATAGAGTGAGTAGAAGGGCTATTCTTATGTTGTTCCTAATGAAAGGATTTCTTATTTCCATTTACATGTTTATGCGATGGATACTCTAATCAGGATCGTTTGACAGGTGAGTTCTTTTTATTTGTCCTAGGCCTATTGTAACCTCTATATTACAGAGGGTGAGGAGTGACCAAGACTCTGGAGGGATCTTTTTTGTGTACTGGGGACATTGCACTAGTTTATAGGGTCATTCAGGAGCTCTCCAAGGAAGTGCAGTGTCCATCAGCAAAGGCAGCAGAGGCACTTGCAGACAAGAAAGGGGAGCTGCTGAATAGCCACAGGAAACAGCTGGCCACCATCACATGGGTTCTGCCAAGGCCCACTTGGAAGCTGGCTTGATACCGCACAGACCTCATGGCATGTACAGCTTGTCTACCCTGAAGAGCAGAAACCCAAAAGCTCAACCAATATAAAGATAATCTCTGCCAAAAAAATGAGACATCCTTTGACAACAAAAACACAAAAAGCATCCTGGAGTAGAAGAGCAGGAGTGTATCCAGGAGCTCAAGTGCTATGGCATTCTCACTCTGCTCACTTCTCACATGACTGAATTTGGAACAGTGTACTCAGATGTGGACTCTTTTAGAAGGAAGACATCCAGCGTGTAGAGCATGTTCTGCTGTGCTCTCATAAGAGGAAGAGTTTTCCGCCCTGGAAGCTACAGCCTCCACCTTCCTTGCTCCTACTGAGATTATCAGAAATGATTAAGAATTGCAAAGTGAATCGTAGTCCCTGAACAACTTCAGATTTCTTTGTATTGTGACAATCAGCCTTGTGGAGGGTTACTCAACCCCACTGCCCACGTCAAGGTAAACCAGGAGAAAAAGCAGTGGTTGGTTCAAATAAACACTCATGAGTTGTTGCATCAATTGTTCAAAACAACACCAAGAACCACTTCCAAGATTAACCGCAGAGAAACACCTCACTGCCTAGATATCATGGCACAGCCTTTTTAAGGGAATATATAATACAAAGTCAATGATTAAGATGCAGTCATATTTAATGAAGCAAAAACATGATGGTGGCTCATGTAGGAATAACCAGGAATGGATGATAGTCAGCAATGTGTGAAGCTGGTAGATGTACTGCTGTCTGTCCAGCTGCCCTTTCCACAGAGGGAGAAGGACAGGCAGTTCCGGACTACATGGGCTTTGTGAGATGACTGTCCACAAATTCAGATGGTGAGCAGTAATGGCACAGGAAGGAAAAAGCAAGATGGAGGTGAGTGAAGGCAGTCAAGGATAAAAGATGTTGGTGTGATTGAGCTGGTTCCAGTGCTCTGTCTCAAGTCCCACAAAGACTTTGGGAACACTGGAGATCTTCCTCCAGGGACAGCAGCATTAAAAGTAGTAGGGGGCGTACATCCTGATGCTGTAGACGCTGTCAAAGTCAGGAAGGCCAAAGCCTCCAGAGGAGATGGGCACACCCTCAGAGCTGAGGATGCTGCCAACGGCAGCGGAGGTAGAGGATCCCACGGCGGTGTTCTGCGGGAAGGAGCTGAGGATGGGTCCGGGCAGGGTCACCACCACGGGAGAGGGCTGGATGAAGACGTTGGAGTCCTGGCACTGCCTGACGCAGGGCTCATTGCAGCTGTTGGCCAGAGGAGTGGGGCCGCAGGGCTGGCAGGGCAGGCGGGGCAGGCACTGGTCGAGGCAGGACATGTCTGGTGTCTGGAGGGGCACCTGCTGGGACAGACGGCCAGGAAAACACAAAACGGAGTGAGCAGTAGCCTTAGCCTGCCATTCCAGCAGGAGCAAGCCAAGGCACTCTGCTAGCTGAGAATATGGAGGCTATGTGAGGAAGCCCATGGTCTTCTCCTTCCCCACTGCATAGAAACAGACCGGAATAGCCAGGCACAAACGAGTCATTGCCTACACTACTGCTCAGGAGACACCTCTGGCAAGACCCAACATCTCTCCATGACGCATGTGCTGCCCCTTTCCCCCTAACAGAACTGCCTGCTCTCCCAAAGCACAACATAACATGGAGGCACTTGTATGCAAAGAAATTCCAATAGTAGAAGAGGTTGTGAAAGGGCTGTGGACTCACCTCGTTCCTAGGCAGATGGAGGCAAGCGGTGTGGATGACTGAGTGAGGACTTGGACCCGCTTTTATACCACTCCACCACTGCCCCAGGCTCACAATCACTGTGTGCAGACTGTAATTATCCACTAGACTCACCCCTAATGCAAATTTTCACTCCTAATGTCACAGGTTGTGTTTCTGGTTTCTGTCAAGCCTGACATTTCATTTCCTTCTTTCTGACCTTCACTAATTGGCTGTGGAGACACCCTTCATTTTCCAGGATGAGAAGTACAAAGAATTTCCCTGCAGAAACACGTCACTATGGTTATAAGGACGCATTCCAAGTCCTGGAGGGATTTTGTGCTACCGGCACAGCATGTGGATCAGGGGAAATGACATTACCTTCTTTGTAACAATCCTATCAGCAAGGAAGCCATACCCACCTGTCAGTGCAGCCCTGTCCAGGACATTCAGAGCCTTCTTTGTCTAGAAACTCATTTTTCATCCTTGCTCATCTCGCTGAAAAGGTAGGTGGCAGTTCTGCTTCTTTCATATGCCTTGGAACGCAAAGACAATTGTTCTGGGAACACATTTGAATGTGTGCTTGATTGATGATTCCTGTCTCATAACAGTGTCTGGGGTCATCTACCAACCCATGCCATCAGCTATTTTATGCAAGTATAACATACCTTTCCTGAGCCCTGTTATTAACCAAAAAGCCCCATGGAATCTGGTCTCTACGGTAGATGGCTGTGCTGGTTTTGTGGACAGAGACCAGATTCCCCTCTTTTCAGGGAAGGATTTTCCATGTTTGAGTAGGATTCTTCCCAGTGTGGTCTTCAGGCCTGCAAACAACACACCTGCTGGGGCGGCCTCACACCAATACGGTGGCTCATGGCCAATCCAAAATCAGATTCAAAATTGCCTTCTCTCAGGAGAGATCATTCGGGATGCCTGGCTTCTATAGATATTTTCTTGCACTTCCAGAACATGTCCCAGCTGCACCCATGTCTGCAGGGCAGGACAGTGTTTTCTTCATGCAGGAAGGATATCTTGCCTGCTTCTTGTTGTTGGGGAGAACTCTTGTTACTACATCCTTCTTCATCACTTCCAGTCCAAGAACATGCCCATCTACACAACAGGGTCAGGACCCAGAAGTCCCAGCTCATTAGACTTGAGGACACATGCAACCGCAACAGATCTGCATTTTAACAAGGCAGAGGAAGTTGCATTCAGGCCGTTCTTCAACAACTTCATCATCTTATTGAGGCCTGCATCAAAAGCCTTACTGATCTCCAGCAAGAATATGTCCCGTTCTCTTCCCTATCAACCAGGCTTTCTATTTTATTGTAGACACTTCTCAGCTTGATCAGATCTTGTGAAGGACAGAACTGTTTTTCTTTTGTTGTCTCAAAGCTTGCTTCGTGAGGCCTTTCTGATGGTAAGACTCTGACTGGCAACTGCTAACTTTCTGAGAGAGTGAATGGTGGGTGCTACCGTGCAACAGTACCTGTGCTTATGATTGCAAAGATAAGCGGAAGCAGGACAAGCAGTCTTTTTCAGGGGTGCTGCTTGAAGGAGCTGTCCACTGCAGAAGGCGATAATGCTTGTGTCTGGCAACAGAGACACCACCAGCCCATGCTGGCTTATCTGTGGGCCAGGAATGTCAGAAAAGCTGGTTTTAAATCATTTTACAAAGTGTGTTTGCTTTCAGAAGATGCTTCTTTAGACGTTCAGTGTTTGTTCAAGATACATTCCCAAAAATGCTGAGCTGTAATCCTCAGACTTCAAAGAAGAAAAAAACAACCCCACAGAAATGGGGGATAAAAGGCCCTCACTAAACTAGGGACTTTGGAGACAAATTCCCAAAGACACCTTTGATGGAGAATTCCCATAGGGCAAAACCTCTTCGGAAGGACCCCCAAGGCCGGCTTGCTGCGGAGCTTCCAGACTTTCTCCCATCCCCCGCAGTGATCAGGCGAGTTCCTGAGATCAATGGACCTACGGTGGTGACTATATCTCTTTTGCTCTCTACAGAATCCTTGCTTATATTTCCTACTTTTCCTATCTCTCATCTTCCCTTCCCCATCTCCCTAAAACTGCTAGGACTTTAATAAACTGGTTGGACCAACATATGAACCGTTGCTTCTTAATCTCACGCTGGGTATACACATATCAAAGAACCTTGCCTCCCTCCTAGAAATTGGAGCGAGACAGACCTCAGCTTCTTCACATTAAAGCCATGCTGATTACTGCATTTGATACATTCACCCTTCATGTGACAGAAAAAGTTCTCATGATGCACGGCTTCAGCAGCTCCATAGGACTGGGAAGTACAGTCCTGTAGCTCCCTCGCTGAGGGATGATCAGAAACAATTCAGAATAGTGAATCGTAGTCACTGAAAAACTTCAGATTTCTTTGTATTGTGATCATTGGCCTAGTGGAGGGTTACTCAACACCACTGCCCACGTCAATGAAAAACACGACAAAAAGCACTGGTTGGTTCAAGAAGACAATCGTGAGCTATCTTACCAACTGTTCAAAACAACACTCAGAACCACTTCTAGGATTAACCCCAGAGAAACACTTCACTCCCCAGATATCATGGCACAACATTTATAGGGGAATATATAACACAGAGACTATGCTTAAGATGCAGTCATATTTAATGAAGCAAAAACATGATAGTGACTAATGTAGGAATCACCAGAAGCAGATGAGAGTCGGCAATGCGTGAAGCTGGTAGATGGACAGCTGTCTGTCCAGCTGCCCTTTCCACAGAGGGAGAAAGGACAGGCAGGACGCTGGTGTGACTGGGCTGGTTCCACGGCTCTGTCTCAAGTCCCACAAAGACTTCATGCACATAGGGAATATAACTCCAAGGCCATCACCAGCAGTTTTAGAAGGGAAAGTACCTCCTGCTACTGTAGCGGCTGCCTAAGCCAGAAAGGCCAAAGCCTCCAGAGGAGATGGGCACACCCTGAGTGCTGAGGATGCTGCCAACATCAGCGGAGGTGGTGGATCCCACAGCGGTGTTCTGCGGGAAGGAGCTGAGGATGGGTCCGGGCAGGGTCACCACCACGGGAGAGGGCTGGATGTAGACGTGGGAGTCCTGGCACTGCCTGACGCAGGGCTCGTTGCAGCTGTTGGCCAGCGGGGTTGGGCCACAGGGTTGGCAGGGCAGGCGGGGCAGGCACTGGTCGAGGCAGGACATGTCTGCTGTCTGGAGGGGCACCTGCTGGGACAGAGGATCAGGAAAGCACAAAACGGAGTGAGCAGCAGCCTGCCATCCCAGCAGAAGCGAGCCAAGGCACTCTGCTGGCTGAGGATTTGGAGGCTATGTGAAGAAGCCCATTGTCTTCTCCTTTCTTCTCCTTCCTCACTGCATAGAAACAGACCGGAATAGCCAGGCACAAACGAGTCATTGCCTACACTACTGCTAAGGAGACACCTCTGGCAAGACCCAGCTTCTCTCCATAATGCATGTGCTGCCCCTTTCCCCCTAACAGAACTGCCTGCTCTCCCAAAGCACAACATAACATGGAGGCACTTGTATGCAAAGAAATTCCAATAGTAGAAGAGGTTGTGAAAGGGCTGTGGACTCACCTCGTTCCTAGGCAGATGGAGGCAAGCGGTGTGGATGACTGAGTGAGGACTTGGACCCGCTTTTATACCACTCCACCACTGCCCCAGGCTCACAATCACTGTGCGCAGACTGTAACTATTCACAAGACTCACCTCTAATGCAAATTTTCACTCCTAATGGCACAGGTTGAGTTTGTGGTTTCTGTCAAGCCTGACAAATCATTTCCTTCTTTGTGACCTTCACTAATTGGCTGTGGAAACACCTTTCAAGTTCCATGAAGAGAAGTACAAAGAGTTTCCCTGAAGAAACACATCACTATGGGTTAAAGACACATCCCAATGCTAGAGGGGTTTGGGACTGCAGACACAGCACGTGTATCAGAGGAAATTACATGACCTTTTTTGTAACAGTCCTATCAGCAAGGAAGGCTTATCCTCCGGTCAGTGCAGCCATGTCCAGGACATTCAGAGCCTTCCTTCTATGGAAACTCATTCCTCATCCTTGCTCATCACTCTGAAAATGTAGGTGGCAGTTCTGCTGCTTTCAAATGCCTTGGAACACAAAGGCAATTGTTCTGGGAACATGCTTGAATGTTTGCTTGACTGATGATTCCTCTCTCATAACAGTGCCTGGGGTCATCAACCAACCCATTCCATCAGCTATTTGATGCGAGTACAACGTTGCCTTTCTGTGCCCTGTTATTACCCAAAAAGCCCCATGGAATCTGGTCTCTACGGTAGATAGCTGTGCTGGTTTTGTGGACAGAGCCTACATTCCCCTCTTCTCGGGGAAGGATTTTCCATGTTTGAGTAGGATTCTTCCCAGTGTGGTCTTCAGGCCTGCAAACAACACGCCTGCAGGGGAGGCGCCTCATGACAACAGGGTGGCTCATAGCCAATCCAAAATCAGATTCAAAATTGACATCTCTCAGGAGAGATCCTTGAGGATGCCTGGCTTCTATAGATATATTCCTGCACTATCAGAACATGTCCCAGCTGACCCCATGTTTGCAGGGCAGGAAAGTGTTTTCCTCATGCACCAAGGATACTTTGCCTGCTTCTTGGTATAAAGGGAGAACTTACGTCACTACGTCCTTCTTGATCACCTCCAGTCCAAGAACATCCCCAGCTACCCAACAGGGTCAGGACCCAGCAGTCCTTGCTCATTAGAGGAGAGGACACATACCACTGCAACAGCGCTAACTTTTCACAAGGCTGAGGAAGGCGCATTCAGACCATTCTTCAACAGCTTCACTATGATCATCTTAATGGGGACAGCCTCAAAAGCCTTACTGAACTCCAGCGAGAATATATCCCGTTCTCTTCCCTGCCCACAACGCTTTGTATTTTACTGTAGACACTTCTCAGCTTGGTCAGACCGTGATTTCTCCACAGTAAATCCATGCTGATTACTGCATCTGATATATTCACCCTTCATGTGACAGGAAACAATTCTCACAATGCTCTGCTACAGCAGCTCCATAGGACTTAGACGTACAGTCCTGTAGCTCCCTCGCTCCTCCGTGATCATCATAAACAGGACTGTCGTGCACTTTTACCCAATACTTTGTGGCATTTTTCATGTCACCACCCTACGTTTATCAAGCCTGAGCTCTCCCTACGCACTCATGGGCGCATCTCATCAGGGGACAGATCACCCTAACGTGTTACAAATATCCAGTTTGCTCAAGATCTCCTTGTCCAAAAGGTACATCTTGATAGCACCAGTTTTTCGTCATGGCCTCTGAGCAATGGTGTTGTAAAGACAACTCACGCTGCTAAGAAAGAAACAAAGAACACAATCAGTGCCTCAATATTTTCAGTGCCCAATTAAGCAGTTCTCCCATTTCTATGAGGAGAACACTCACGCGTTATTTATTTTCCTTTAGACTTTAAGATCCTTGCAGAAGCCTTTTTTTTTCTCCATCATGAATTTTGCGAGACTCAATTGTATCACGCCTTTAGCTTCCTTCACGTCACTTCTGGTTGGGCAGACACAATGGCTGTATTCCTCTCAGATTACACATTTTTGCTACCACCCTGCAGAGGCTTCATAATACTGAGGCAGTGTTAGGCCAACAGTGTTTTCTTCCACAATACAGGCCTCCTGTCCCGTTCATCTGACGGCCTCTTTCTCAGGATACCTCACTCATGCACTTCAAGGAGGTGATCCTTGAGTATTAACCAGCTTCCTTGGGCCCCACTCCCCTCCAGGATCTTATCTCAGAATATTCGACGAAGCAAATTCCTGGAAAGGCCAAAGTCTGCTCTCCAGAAGTCAAAGGTTCTGAGCTTGCTGTGTTCTCTTTGCTGCCTTTAGGACACTGAACACCAGCATTTCACAAACGCTGAAGCCAGCGTTGCATTTCAGATTCACATTCAACATAAGCCCACCCGACTCAGCAGGATGGTATACTGAAAAACACCACTTCTCAGAGCTCCTCTATCATTTGCAGAAGGAAGCTAATGTCAGATCAGACAACAAAACTCCTGGTTGCTAATGGCCTGGCAAGTAGTCGGTCCAGCAGATACCACGGTGGCTGGACATTTGGAACTTGCTGCACCATGGCCAGTGAGTGGGGGATTAGGAAGAAGGGACGAGAGTCGGAACCATGGAAGCATGTGTGAAAGGAAATCACAGCTGTATGGTTTCACAATTTTGTGCTGTGAGGAAATGCATCGCTTCTAACAAAATGAGTTGCCAGCCATTCCTTGGATCTCTCACACACGCACCTGAAAGAAGTTACCCTGGCAAAATAGTCATGACAGGAATGAGGAAATGAAATGGCAGAGTTGACGGAATTTGTGCCATTAGGAAGGATTATTTGCATTTGAGGCATGACTCTTGGAAAATTACTTTTCCAAGCTTGCTTAGAGTAACTGCTGGCCTGAGGCAGCATACAAGCAGTATAAAAGCGGGCCCGTCTCCTCTCTCTCTCATCCATTCCTCTCTCCCCTGCCTCCCTGGGAACAAGGTGAGTCCACAGCCCTTTCTCCAGCTCCTCTTCATCCACAGTTTCTCTGAAGTGTCTTGGCAGAGAAGTCTCCTGAGCCACAGGCAAGGGAGAATACTGAATGTGCCGGACTGCCCTTGTCAGGGTTTGTGGCTAGATAAGGAAGGAGAAGATCATGGTCTTCCTTATACAGCTTCCAGATCCGCAGCCAACACTGTGCTCTGGATCTCCCCTAATAGGATCGCAGGCTGCTAATCACTCTCCCCTTCCTTTACATCACCCTCTGTCCCAACAGGAGCCTCTCCAGACACCAGACATGTCCTGCCTCGACCAGTGCCTTCCCCGCCTGCCCTGCCAGCCCTGCGGCCCCACCCCGCTGGCCAACAGCTGCAACGAGCCCTGCGTCAGGCAGTGCCAGGACTCCAACGTCTACATCCAGCCCTCTCCCGTGGTGGTGACCCTGCCCGGACCCATCCTCAGCTCCTTCCCGCAGAACACCGCCGTGGGATCCTCCACTTCCGCTGCCGTTGGCAGCATCCTCAGCTCTGAGGGTGTGCCCATCTCCTCTGGAGGCTTTGGCCTCTCTGGCTTAGGCAGCCGCTTCAGTAGCAGGAGGTACTTCCCCTGCTAAAGCTATTGGCAGTGCCCTTGGACAAAGACCTCCCTGGACGCAGAAGTTGGTAGCAGTCCTGCAACAGAGCACTGCAATCTTGTTTTTAGAGGGTACAAGCAATGCCAACACCACTTGCAAAGGAACCGGTCCAGCATGAACTCTCAGAAAGCTTTGTCCATGTTTGCCTTTCCCCTCTTCTGCTCACTCCTTTTCCTCCTGATGCATTCTTTGTCACCCGTGCCCAAGTGGTCTGTTAACCCCAGGAATCCAAGCCAGGGAAAACATGATGGCCCATCTCTCTCTGTGGAAAAAGCAGATGGACAGCTGGTGGGACATCAACCATGGCCATAGTGCCGACTCAATCCCTGGTTATTCCTGCATGTTGACCACCCCTTGGAACAATTCTCTTCCTCTCTTTTGACTCAATAAATTTGTGGTGCAGATGAATGGTCTTGAAGTGTTCTTTTGTGTTGGCTTTTCCAAAGGAAGATGGCTATCTCAATGTGGTGCTGCACATGTCTCTTATTCAAGCAACCTGGAATGTCATGATAGCAAAAAAAATAAAATAAAATAATATAAAATAAAATAAAATAAAATAAAATAAAATAAAATAAAATAAAATAAAATAAAATAAAATAAAATAAAATAAAATAAAATAAAATAAAATAAAATAAAATAAAATAAAAAAGAGTAAAATAAATAAATAAATAAATGAGTAAAAAAAAAAAAAAAAAAAAAAAAAAGTAATCAGCAACCACGCTGTTACGTTTTCATCACAAAGGAATCTCATGACTGAGGACTGAAAGAGCTGCACTGCTCAATCAGCCATCACAATAGAAGTAAAACTGGTGTAAGAAGACCCAAAAGTCATATAAACAAATCGGAAAGTACACCATATGAACAGCAACTGTAGGATCTTTCAAATCTTGCTATAGGAAGAGGACCTCTCTATCATCCCAAGTGCTTGCATCTCACATGTTGATAAACTGTTGCCAACCTTGAAGAAAACGAGCGTTCCCCCATGCCTATAAAGAACAGTATGCCATGGAATGAGACAGTGCTTTTCTGTGCAAGAGACAGATGTCAAAGACCCAAAATAAGAAACCCGTGACAACAGAGAACCACAGTTGTGCAGCACATGGCTTCATCTGTGTGGCTAAAGGGAGTACATGTGGCAGTGGGCTGAATAATCTGCATCAGCCCTAGAAGTCTGAGCAAAGGAACTGCACAAAAAATTAGTAACCAGAAGGTTCCAGTTTCTATTGGGTGGCTCCATAGAGTGAGTAGAAGGGCTATTCTTATGTTGTTCCTAATGAAAGGATTTCTTATTTCCATTTACATGTTTATGCGATGGATACTCTAATCGGGATCATTTGACAGGTGAGTTCTTTTCATTTGTCCTAGGCCTATTGTAATCTCAATATCACAGAGGGTGAGGAGTGACCAGGACTCTGGAGGGATCTTTTTTGTGTGCTGGGGACACTGCACTAGTTTATAGGGTCATTCAGGAGCTCTCCACAGAAGTGCAGCGTCCATCAGCAAAGGCAGCAGAGGCACTTGCAGACAAGAAAGGGGAGCTGCTGAATAGCCACAGGAAACAGCTGGCCACCATCACATAGGTTCTGCCAAGGCCCACTTGGAAGCTGGCTTGATACCGCACAGACCTCACGGCACGTACAGCTTGTCTACCCTGAAGAGCAGAGACCCAAAAGCTCAGCCAATGTAAAGATAATCTCTGCCAAAAAAATGAGACATCCTTTGACAACAAAAACACAAAAAGCATCCTGGAGTAGAAGAGCAGGAGTGTATCCAGGAGCTCAAGTGCTATGGCATTCTCACCCTGCTCACTTCTCACATGTCTGAATTTGGAACAGTGTACTCAGATGTGGACTCTTTTAGAAGGAAGACATCCAGCGTGTAGAGCATGTTCTGCTGTGCTCTCATAAGAGGAAGAGTTTTCCGCCCTGGAAGCTACAGCCTCCACCTTCCTTGCTCCTACTGAGATGATCAGAAACAATTCAGAATAGCAAATCGTAGTCCCTGAACAACTTCAGATTTCTTTGTATTGTGATCATTGGCCTAGTGGAGGGTTACTCAACACCACACCACTGCCCACGTCAATGAAAAACAGGACAAAAAGCACTGGTTGGTTCAAGTAAACACTCCTGAGCTGTCTTACCAGCTGTTCAAAACAACACTCAGAACCACTTCCAAGATTAACCGCAGAGAAACACCTCACTCCCCAGATATCATGGCACAACTTTTGCAGGGGCATATATAACACAGAGACAATGATTAAGATGCAGTCATATTTAATGAAACAAGAACATGGTGGTGGTTCGTGCAAGATTCACCACGAACAGATGACAGCCAGCAATGCCTGAAGCTGGTAGATAGACTGCCATCTGCCCAGCTGCCCTTTCCACAGAGGGAGAAGGACAGGCAGGTCCTGCCTACATGGGCTTGGTGAGAATGACTGTCCAGGAAAGCAGAAGTAGCAGTAATGGCAAAGGAAGGAAAAAATGAGATGGAGGAGGGGAAATGCAGACATGGATCAAAGATGTTGGTGTGATTGAGCTGGTTCCAGTGCTCTGTCTCAAGTCCCACAAAGACTTTGGGAACACCGAAGATCTTCCTCCAGGGACAGCAGCATTAATAGTAGCAGGGGACATACCTCCTGCTACTGAAGCGGCTGCCTAAGCCAGAGAGGCCAAAGCCTCCAGAGGAGATGGGCACACCCTCAGAGCTGAGGATGCTGCCAACGGCAGCGGAGGTGGAGGATCCCACGG
The DNA here is from genome assembly GCF_039878825.1 of Excalfactoria chinensis. Classification (NCBI taxonomy): domain Eukaryota; kingdom Metazoa; phylum Chordata; class Aves; order Galliformes; family Phasianidae; genus Excalfactoria; species Excalfactoria chinensis. The sequence continues at coordinate 3,842,196 of NC_092848.1, read as the reverse complement.
CGGTGTTCTGCGGGAAGGAGCTGAGGATGGGTCCGGGCAGGGTCACCACCACGGGAGAGGGCTGGATGTAGACGTTGGAGTCCTGGCACTGCCTGACGCAGGGCTCGTTGCAGCTGTTGGCCAGCGGGGTGGGGCCGCAGGGCTGGCAGGGCAGGCGGGGCAGGCACTGGTCGAGGCAGGACATGTCTGCTGACTAGAGGGGCTCCTGTTGGGACAGAGGATCAGGAGGACACAAAACAGAGTGAGCAGCAGCCTGCCATTCCAGCAGGAGCAAGCCAAGGCACGATGCTGGCTGAGGATACGGAGGCTATGTGAGGAAGCCCACGGTCTTCTCCTTCCTCACTGAATAGAAACAGACCGGAATAGCCAGGCACAAACAGGTCTGTACCTACACTGCTGCTCAGGAGACACCTCTGGCAAGACCCAACATCTCTCCGTGACGCATGTGCTGCCTTTTTCCCCTAACAGAACTGCCTGCTCTCCCAAAGCACAACATGACATGGAGGCACTTGTATGTGCAAAGAAATCCCAAAAGAAGAAGAGGTTGTGAAAGGGCTGTGGACTCACCTTGTTCCTAGGCAGATGGAGGCAAGTGGTGTGGATGACTGAGTGAGGACTTGGACCCGCATTTATACCACTCCTGCACTGCCCCAGGCTCACAATCACTGTGCACAGACTGTAATTATCCACAAGACTCACCTCTAATGCAAATTTTCACTCCTAATGGCACAGGTTGAGTTTGTGGTTTCTGTCAAGCCTGACAAATCATTTCCTTCTTTGTGACCTTCACTAATGGCTGTGGAAACACTTTTCACGTTCCACGATGAGAAGTACAAAGAGTTTCCCTGAAGAAACACATCACTGTGGCTTAAAGACACATCCCAGTGCTGGAGGGATTTTGGGCTGCAGGCACAGCACATGTATCTGATAAAATGACATGACCTTATTTGTAACAATCCTATCAGCAAGGAAGGCTTATCCTCCTGTCAGTGCAGCCATGTCCAGGACATTCAGAGCCTTCCTTCTCTGGAAACTCATTTTTCATCCTTGCTCATTACTCTGAAAATGTAGGTGGCAGTCCTGCTGCTTTCAAATGCCTTGGAACACAAAGGCAATTGTTCTGGGAACATGCTTGAATGTTTGCTTGACTGATGATTCCTCTCTCATAACAGTGCCTGGGGTCATCAACCAACCCATGCCATCAGCTATTTGATGCGAGTACAACATTGCCTTTCTGTGCCCTGTTATTACCCAAAAAGCCCCATGGAATCTGGTCTCTACGGTAGATAGCTGTGCTGGTTTTGTGGACAGAGCCTACATTCCCCTCTTCTCAGGGAAGGATTTTCCATGTTTGAGTAGGATTCTTCCCAGTGTGGTCTTCAGGCCTGCAAACAACACGCCTGCAGGGGAGGCGCCTCATGACAACAGGGTGGCTCATAGCCAATCCAAAATCAGATTCAAAATTGACATCTCTCAGGAGAGACCCTTGAGGATGCCTGGCTTCTATAGATATATTCCTGCACTATCAGAACATGTCCCAGCTGCCTCCATGTTTGCAGGGCAGGAAAGTGTTTTCCTCATGCACCAAGGATACTTTGCCTGCTTCTTGGTATAAAGGGAGAACTTACGTCACTACGTCCTTCTTGATCACCTCCAGTCCAAGAACATCCCCAGCTACCCAACAGGGTCAGGACCCAGCAGTCCTTGCTCATTAGAGGAGAGGACACATACCACTGCAACAGCGCTTACTTTTCACAAGGCTGAGGAAGGCACATTCAGACCATTCTTCAACAGCTTCACTATGATCATCTTAATGGGGGCAGCGTCAAAAGCCTAACTGAACTCCAGCGAGAATATATCCCGTTCTCTTCCCTGCCCACAACGCTTTGTATTTTACTGTAGACACTTCTCATCTTGGTCAGACCGTGATTTCTCCACAGTAAATCCATGCTGATTACTTCATCTGATATATTCACCCTTCATGTGACAGGAAACAATTCTCACAATGCTCTGCTACAGCAGCTCCATAGGACTTAGACGTACAGTCCTGTAGCTCCCTCGCTCCTCCTTGATCATCATAAACAGGACTGTCATGCACTTTTACCCAATACTTTGTGGCATTTTTCCTAGTCACCAACCTACGTCTATCAAGGCTGAGCTCTCCCTACGCACTCATGGGCGCATCTCATCAGGGGACAGATCACCCTAACGTGTTACAAATATCCAGTTTGTTCAAGATCTCCTTGTCCAAAAGGTACATCTTGATAGCACCAGTTTTTCATCATGGCCTCTGAGCAATGGCGTTGTAAAGACAACTCACGCTGCTAAGAAAGAAACAAAGAACACAATCAGTGCCTCAATATTTTCAGTGCCCAATTAAGCAGTTCTCCCATTTCTATGAGGAGAACACTCACACGTTATTTATTTTCCTTTAACATTTAAGATCCTTGCAGAAGCCTTTTTTTTTCTCCATCATGAATTTTGCGAGACTCAATTGTATCACGCCTTTAGCTTCCTTCACGTCACTTCTGGTTGGGCAGACACAATGGCTGTATTCCTCTCAGATTACACATTTTTGCTACCACCCTGCAGAGGCTTCATAATACTGAGGCAGTGTTAGGCCAACAGTGTTTTCTTCCACAATACAGGCCTCCTGTCCCGTTCATCTGACGGCCTCTTTCTCAGGATACCTCACTCATGCACTTCAAGGAGGCGATCCTTGAGTATTAACCAGCTTCCTTGGGCCCCACTTCCCTCCAGGATCTTATCTCAGAATATTCGACAAAGCAAATTCCTGGAAAGGCCAAAGTCTGCTCTCCAGAAGTCAAAGGTTCTGAGCTTGCTGTGTTCTCTTTGCTGCCTTTAGGACACTGAACACCAGCGTTTCACAAACGCTGAAGCCAGCGTTGCATTTCAGATTCACATTCAACATAAGCCCACACGACTCAGCAGGATGGTATACTGAAAAACACCACTTCTCAGAGCTCCTCTATCATTTGCAGAAGGAAGCTAATGTCAGATCAGACAACAAAACTCCTGGTTGCTAATGGCCTGGCAAGTAGTCGGTCCAGCAGATACCACGGTGGCTGGACATTTGGAACTTGCTGCACCATGGCCAGTGAGTGGGGGATTAGGAAGAAGGGACGAGAGTCGGAACCATGGAAGCATGTGTGAAAGGAAATCACAGCTGTATGGTTTCACATTTTTGTGCTGTGAGGAAATGCATCGCTTCTAACAAAATGAGTTGCCAGCCATTCCTTGGATCTCTCACACACGCACCTGAAAGAAGTTACCCTGGCAAAATAGTCATGACAGGAATGAGGAAACGAAATGGCAGAGTTGACGGAATTTGTGCCATTAGGAAGGACTATTTGCATTTGAGGCATGACTCTTGGAAAATTACGGCTTGCTTAGAGTGACTGCTGGCCTGAGGAAGCACACAAGCAGTATAAAAGCGGGCCCATCTCCTCTCTCTCTCATCCATTCCTCTCTCCACCGCCTCCCTGGGAACAAGGTGAGTCCACAGCCCTTTCTCCAGCTCCTCTTCATCCGCAGTTTCTCTGATGTGTCTTGTCAGAGAAGTCTCCTGAGCCACAGGCAAGGGAGGATACTGAATGTGCCGGTCTGCCCTTTTCAGGGTCTGTGGCTAGATAAGGAAGGAGAAGATCATGGTCTTCCTTATACAGCTTCCAGATCCGCAGCCAACACTGTGCTCTGGATCTCCCCTAATAGGATCGCAGGCTGCTAATCACTCTCCCCTTCCTTTACATCACCCTCTGTCCCAACAGGAGCCTCTCCAGACACCAGACATGTCCTGCCTCGACCAGTGCCTTCCCCGCCTGCCCTGCCAGCCCTGCGGCCCCACCCCGCTGGCCAGCAGCTGCAACGAGCCCTGCGTCAGGCAGTGCCAGGACTCCCACGTCTACATCCAGCCCTCTCCCGTGGTGGTGACCCTGCCCGGACCCATCCTCAGCTCCTTCCCGCAGAACACCGCCGTGGGATCCTCCACCTCCGCTGCCGTTGGCAGCATCCTCAGCTCTGAGGGTGTGCCCATCTCCTCTGGAGGCTTTGGCCTCTCTGGCTTAGGCAGCCGCTTCAGTAGCAGGAGGTACTTCCCCTGCTAAAGCTATTGGCAGTGCCCTTGGACAAAGACCTCCCTGGACGCAGAAGTTGGTAGCAGTCCTGCAACAGAGCACTGCAATCTTGTTTTTAGAGGGTACAAGCAATGCCAACACCACTTGCAAAGGAACCGGTCCAGCATGAACTCTCAGAAAGCTTTGTCCATGTTTGCCTTTCCCCTCTTCTGCTCACTCCTTTTCCTCCTGATGCATTCTTTGTCACCCGTGCCCAAGTGGTCTGTTAACCCCAGGAATCCAAGCCAGGGAAAACATGATGGCCCATCTCTCTCTGTGGAAAAAGCAGATGGACAGCTGGTGGGACATCAACCATGGCCATAGTGCCGACTCAATCCCTGGTTATTCCTGCATGTTGACCACCCCTTGGAACAATTCTCTTCCTCTCTTTTGACTCAATAAATTTGTGGTGCAGATGAATGGTCTTGAAGTGTTCTTTTGTGTTGGCTTTTCCAAAGGAAGATGGCTATCTCAATGTGGTGCTGCACATGTCTCTTATTCAAGCAACCTGGAATGTCATGATAGCAAAAAAAATAAAATAAAATAATATAAAATAAAATAAAATAAAATAAAATAAAATAAAATAAAATAAAATAAAATAAAATAAAATAAAATAAAATAAAATAAAATAAAATAAAAAGTAAAATAAATAAATAAATAAATAAGAGTTAAAAAAAAAAAAAAGTACTCAGCAACCACGCTGTTACGTTTTCATCACAAAGGAATCTCATGACTGAGGACTGAAAGAGCTGCACTGCTCAATCAGCCATCACAATAGAAGTAAAACTGGTGTAAGAAGACCCAAAAGTCATATAAACAAATCGGAAAGTACACCATATGAACAACAACTGTAGGATCTTTCAAATCTTGCTATAGGAAGAGGACCTCTCTATCATCCCAAGTGCTTGCATCTCACATGTTGATAAACTGTTGCCAACCTTGAAGAAAACGAGCGTTCCCCCATGCCTATAAAGAACAGTATGCCATGGAATGAGACAGTGCTTTTCTGTGCAAGAGACAGATGTCAAAGACCCAAAATAAGAAACCCGTGACAACAGAGAACCACAGGTGTGCATCACATGGCTTCATCTGTGTGGCTACAGGGAGTACATGTGGCAGTGGGCTGAATAATCTGCATCAGCCCTAGAAGTCTGAGCAAAGGAACTGCACAGAAAATTAGTAACCAGAAGGTTCCAGTTTCTATTGGGTGGCTCCATAGAGTGAGTAGAAGGGCTATTCTTATGTTGTTCCTAATGAAAGGATTTCTTATTTCCATTTACATGTTTATGCGATGGATACTCTAATCGGGATCATTTGACAGGTGAGTTCTTTTCATTTGTCCTAGGCCTATTGTAATCTCAATATCACAGAGGGTGAGGAGTGACCAGGACTCTGGAGGGATCTTTTTTGTGTGCTGGGGACACTGCACTAGTTTATAGGGTCATTCAGGAGCTCTCCACAGAAGTGCAGCGTCCATCAGCAAAGGCAGCAGAGGCACTTGCAGACAAGAAAGGGGAGCTGCTGAATAGCCACAGGAAACAGCTGGCCACCATCACATAGGTTCTGCCAAGGCCCACTTGGAAGCTGGCTTGATACCGCACAGACCTCACGGCACGTACAGCTTGTCTACCCTGAAGAGCAGAGACCCAAAAGCTCAGCCAATGTAAAGATAATCTCTGCCAAAAAAATGAGACATCCTTTGACAACAAAAACACAAAAAGCATCCTGGAGTAGAAGAGCAGGAGTGTATCCAGGAGCTCAAGTGCTATGGCATTCTCACCCTGCTCACTTCTCACATGACTGAATTTGGAACAGTGTACTCAGATGTGGACTCTTTTAGAAGGAAGACATCCAGCGTGTAGAGCATGTTCTGCTGTGCTCTCATAAGAGGAAGAGTTTTCCGCCCTGGAAGCTACAGCCTCCACCTTCCTTGCTCCTACTGAGATGATCAGAAACAATTCAGAATAGCAAATCGTAGTCCCTGAACAACTTCAGATTTCTTTGTATTGTGATCATTGGCCTAGTGGAGGGTTACTCAACACCACTGCCCACGTCAATGAAAAACAGGACAAAAAGCACTGGTTGGTTCAAGTAAACACTCCTGAGCTGTCTTACCAGCTGTTCAAAACAACACTCAGAACCACTTCCAAGATTAACCGCAGAGAAACACCTCACTCCCCAGATATCATGGCACAACTTTTGCAGGGGCATATATAACACAGAGACAATGATTAAGATGCAGTCATATTTAATGAAACAAGAACATGGTGGTGGTTCGTGCAAGATTCACCACGAACAGATGACAGCCAGCAATGCCTGAAGCTGGTAGATAGACTGCCATCTGCCCAGCTGCCCTTTCCACAGAGGGAGAAGGACAGGCAGGTTCTGCCTACATGGGCTTGGTGAGAATGACTGTCCAGGAAAGCAGAAGTAGCAGTAATGGCAAAGGAAGGAAAAAATGAGATGGAGGAGGGGAAATGCAGACATGGATCAAAGATGTTGGTGTGATTGAGCTGGTTCCAGTGCTCTGTCTCAAGTCCCACAAAGACTTTGGGAACACCGAAGATCTTCCTCCAGGGACAGCAGCATTAATAGTAGCAGGGGACATACCTCCTGTTACTGAAGCGGCTGCCTAAGCCAGAGAGGCCAAAGCCTCCAGAGGAGATGGGCACACCCTCAGAGCTGAGGATGCTGCCAACGGCAGCGGAGGTGGAGGATCCCACGGCGGTGTTCTGCGGGAAGGAGCTGAGGATGGGTCCGGGCAGGGTCACCACCACGGGAGAGGGCTGGATGTAGACGTGGGAGTCCTGGCACTGCCTGACGCAGGGCTCGTTGCAGCTGTTGGCCAGCGGGGTGGGGCCGCAGGGCTGGCAGGGCAGGCGGGGCAGGCACTGGTCGAGGCAGGACATGTCTGCTGACTAGAGGGGCTCCTGTTGGGACAGAGGATCAGGAGGACACAAAACAGAGTGAGCAGCAGCCTGCCATTCCAGCAGGAACAAGCCAAGGCACGATGCTGGCTGAGGATACGGAGGCTATGTGAGGAAGCCCACGGTCTTCTCCTTCCTCACTGAATAGAAACAGACCGGAATAGCCAGGCACAAACAGGTCTGTACCTACACTGCTGCTCAGGAGACACCTCTGGCAAGACCCAACATCTCTCCGTGACGCATGTGCTGCCTTTTTCCCCTAACAGAACTGCCTGCTCTCCCAAAGCACAACATGACATGGAGGCACTTGTATGTGCAAAGAAATCCCAAAAGAAGAAGAGGTTGTGAAAGGGCTGTGGACTCACCTTGTTCCTAGGCAGATGGAGGCAAGTGGTGTGGATGACTGAGTGAGGACTTGGACCCGCATTTATACCACTCCTGCACTGCCCCAGGCTCACAATCACTGTGCACAGACTGTAATTATCCACAAGACTCACCTCTAATGCAAATTTTCACTCCTAATGGCACAGGTTGAGTTTGTGGTTTCTGTCAAGCCTGACAAATCATTTCCTTCTTTGTGACCTTCACTAATGGCTGTGGAAACACTTTTCACGTTCCACGATGAGAAGTACAAAGAGTTTCCCTGAAGAAACACATCACTGTGGCTTAAAGACACATCCCAGTGCTGGAGGGATTTTGGGCTGCAGGCACAGCACATGTATCTGATAAAATGACATGACCTTATTTGTAACAATCCTATCAGCAAGGAAGGCTTATCCTCCTGTCAGTGCAGCCATGTCCAGGACATTCAGAGCCTTCCTTCTCTGGAAACTCATTTTTCATCCTTGCTCATTACTCTGAAAATGTAGGTGGCAGTCCTGCTGCTTTCAAATGCCTTGGAACACAAAGGCAATTGTTCTGGGAACATGCTTGAATGTTTGCTTGACTGATGATTCCTCTCTCATAACAGTGCCTGGGGTCATCAACCAACCCATGCCATCAGCTATTTGATGCGAGTACAACATTGCCTTTCTGTGCCCTGTTATTACCCAAAAAGCCCCATGGAATCTGGTCTCTACGGTAGATAGCTGTGCTGGTTTTGTGGACAGAGCCTACATTCCCCTCTTCTCAGGGAAGGATTTTCCATGTTTGAGTAGGATTCTTCCCAGTGTGGTCTTCAGGCCTGCAAACAACACGCCTGCAGGGGAGGCGCCTCATGACAACAGGGTGGCTCATAGCCAATCCAAAATCAGATTCAAAATTGACATCTCTCAGGAGAGACCCTTGAGGATGCCTGGCTTCTATAGATATATTCCTGCACTATCAGAACATGTCCCAGCTGCCTCCATGTTTGCAGGGCAGGAAAGTGTTTTCCTCATGCACCAAGGATACTTTGCCTGCTTCTTGGTATAAAGGGAGAACTTACGTCACTACGTCCTTCTTGATCACCTCCAGTCCAAGAACATCCCCAGCTACCCAACAGGGTCAGGACCCAGCAGTCCTTGCTCATTAGAGGAGAGGACACATACCACTGCAACAGCGCTTACTTTTCACAAGGCTGAGGAAGGCACATTCAGACCATTCTTCAACAGCTTCACTATGATCATCTTAATGGGGGCAGCGTCAAAAGCCTAACTGAACTCCAGCGAGAATATATCCCGTTCTCTTCCCTGCCCACAACGCTTTGTATTTTACTGTAGACACTTCTCATCTTGGTCAGACCGTGATTTCTCCACAGTAAATCCATGCTGATTACTTCATCTGATATATTCACCCTTCATGTGACAGGAAACAATTCTCACAATGCTCTGCTACAGCAGCTCCATAGGACTTAGACGTACAGTCCTGTAGCTCCCTCGCTCCTCCTTGATCATCATAAACAGGACTGTCATGCACTTTTACCCAATACTTTGTGGCATTTTTCCTAGTCACCAACCTACGTCTATCAAGGCTGAGCTCTCCCTACGCACTCATGGGCGCATCTCATCAGGGGACAGATCACCCTAACGTGTTACAAATATCCAGTTTGTTCAAGATCTCCTTGTCCAAAAGGTACATCTTGATAGCAACCAGTTTTTACCCAAAAATAACCAACCAAAAAAAAAAAAAAAAAGCATGGCCTCTGAGCAATGGCGTTGTAAAGACAACTCACGCTGCTAAGAAAGAAACAAAGAACACAATCAGTGCCTCAATATTTTCAGTGCCCAATTAAGCAGTTCTCCCATTTCTATGAGGAGAACACTCACACGTTATTTATTTTCCTTTAACATTTAAGATCCTTGCAGAAGCCTTTTTTTTTCTCCATCATGAATTTTGCGAGACTCAATTGTATCACGCCTTTAGCTTCCTTCACGTCACTTCTGGTTGGGCAGACACAATGGCTGTATTCCTCTCAGATTACACATTTTTGCTACCACCCTGCAGAGGCTTCATAATACTGAGGCAGTGTTAGGCCAACAGTGTTTTCTTCCACAATACAGGCCTCCTGTCCCGTTCATCTGACGGCCTCTTTCTCAGGATACCTCACTCATGCACTTCAAGGAGGCGATCCTTGAGTATTAACCAGCTTCCTTGGGCCCCACTTCCCTCCAGGATCTTATCTCAGAATATTCGACAAAGCAAATTCCTGGAAAGGCCAAAGTCTGCTCTCCAGAAGTCAAAGGTTCTGAGCTTGCTGTGTTCTCTTTGCTGCCTTTAGGACACTGAACACCAGCGTTTCACAAACGCTGAAGCCAGCGTTGCATTTCAGATTCACATTCAACATAAGCCCACACGACTCAGCAGGATGGTATACTGAAAAACACCACTTCTCAGAGCTCCTCTATCATTTGCAGAAGGAAGCTAATGTCAGATCAGACAACAAAACTCCTGGTTGCTAATGGCCTGGCAAGTAGTCGGTCCAGCAGATACCACGGTGGCTGGACATTTGGAACTTGCTGCACCATGGCCAGTGAGTGGGGGATTAGGAAGAAGGGACGAGAGTCGGAACCATGGAAGCATGTGTGAAAGGAAATCACAGCTGTATGGTTTCACATTTTTGTGCTGTGAGGAAATGCATCGCTTCTAACAAAATGAGTTGCCAGCCATTCCTTGGATCTCTCACACACGCACCTGAAAGAAGTTACCCTGGCAAAATAGTCATGACAGGAATGAGGAAACGAAATGGCAGAGTTGACGGAATTTGTGCCATTAGGAAGGACTATTTGCATTTGAGGCATGACTCTTGGAAAATTACGGCTTGCTTAGAGTGACTGCTGGCCTGAGGAAGCACACAAGCAGTATAAAAGCGGGCCCATCTCCTCTCTCTCTCATCCATTCCTCTCTCCACCGCCTCCCTGGGAACAAGGTGAGTCCACAGCCCTTTCTCCAGCTCCTCTTCATCCGCAGTTTCTCTGATGTGTCTTGTCAGAGAAGTCTCCTGAGCCACAGGCAAGGGAGGATACTGAATGTGCCGGTCTGCCCTTTTCAGGGTCTGTGGCTAGATAAGGAAGGAGAAGATCATGGTCTTCCTTATACAGCTTCCAGATCCGCAGCCAACACTGTGCTCTGGATCTCCCCTAATAGGATCGCAGGCTGCTAATCACTCTCCCCTTCCTTTACATCACCCTCTGTCCCAACAGGAGCCTCTCCAGACACCAGACATGTCCTGCCTCGACCAGTGCCTTCCCCGCCTGCCCTGCCAGCCCTGCGGCCCCACCCCGCTGGCCAGCAGCTGCAACGAGCCCTGCGTCAGGCAGTGCCAGGACTCCCACGTCTACATCCAGCCCTCTCCCGTGGTGGTGACCCTGCCCGGACCCATCCTCAGCTCCTTCCCGCAGAACACCGCCGTGGGATCCTCCACCTCCGCTGCCGTTGGCAGCATCCTCAGCTCTGAGGGTGTGCCCATCTCCTCTGGAGGCTTTGGCCTCTCTGGCTTAGGCAGCCGCTTCAGTAGCAGGAGGTACTTCCCCTGCTAAAGCTATTGGCAGTGCCCTTGGACAAAGACCTCCCTGGACGCAGAAGTTGGTAGCAGTCCTGCAACAGAGCACTGCAATCTTGTTTTTAGAGGGTACAAGCAATGCCAACACCACTTGCAAAGGAACCGGTCCAGCATGAACTCTCAGAAAGCTTTGTCCATGTTTGCCTTTCCCCTCTTCTGCTCACTCCTTTTCCTCCTGATGCATTCTTTGTCACCCGTGCCCAAGTGGTCTGTTAACCCCAGGAATCCAAGCCAGGGAAAACATGATGGCCCATCTCTCTCTGTGGAAAAAGCAGATGGACAGCTGGTGGGACATCAACCATGGCCATAGTGCCGACTCAATCCCTGGTTATTCCTGCATGTTGACCACCCCTTGGAACAATTCTCTTCCTCTCTTTTGACTCAATAAATTTGTGGTGCAGATGAATGGTCTTGAAGTGTTCTTTTGTGTTGGCTTTTCCAAAGGAAGATGGCTATCTCAATGTGGTGCTGCACATGTCTCTTATTCAAGCAACCTGGAATGTCATGATAGCAAAAAAAATAAAATAAAATAATATAAAATAAAATAAAATAAAATAAAATAAAATAAAATAAAATAAAATAAAATAAAATAAAATAAAATAAAATAAAATAAAAAGTAAAATAAATAAATAAATAAATAAGAGTTAAAAAAAAAAAAAAGTACTCAGCAACCACGCTGTTACGTTTTCATCACAAAGGAATCTCATGACTGAGGACTGAAAGAGCTGCACTGCTCAATCAGCCATCACAATAGAAGTAAAACTGGTGTAAGAAGACCCAAAAGTCATATAAACAAATCGGAAAGTACACCATATGAACAACAACTGTAGGATCTTTCAAATCTTGCTATAGGAAGAGGACCTCTCTATCATCCCAAGTGCTTGCATCTCACATGTTGATAAACTGTTGCCAACCTTGAAGAAAACGAGCGTTCCCCCATGCCTATAAAGAACAGTATGCCATGGAATGAGACAGTGCTTTTCTGTGCAAGAGACAGATGTCAAAGACCCAAAATAAGAAACCCGTGACAACAGAGAACCACAGGTGTGCATCACATGGCTTCATCTGTGTGGCTACAGGGAGTACATGTGGCAGTGGGCTGAATAATCTGCATCAGCCCTAGAAGTCTGAGCAAAGGAACTGCACAGAAAATTAGTAACCAGAAGGTTCCAGTTTCTATTGGGTGGCTCCATAGAGTGAGTAGAAGGGCTATTCTTATGTTGTTCCTAATGAAAGGATTTCTTATTTCCATTTACATGTTTATGCGATGGATACTCTAATCGGGATCATTTGACAGGTGAGTTCTTTTCATTTGTCCTAGGCCTATTGTAATCTCAATATCACAGAGGGTGAGGAGTGACCAGGACTCTGGAGGGATCTTTTTTGTGTGCTGGGGACACTGCACTAGTTTATAGGGTCATTCAGGAGCTCTCCACAGAAGTGCAGCGTCCATCAGCAAAGGCAGCAGAGGCACTTGCAGACAAGAAAGGGGAGCTGCTGAATAGCCACAGGAAACAGCTGGCCACCATCACATAGGTTCTGCCAAGGCCCACTTGGAAGCTGGCTTGATACCGCACAGACCTCACGGCACGTACAGCTTGTCTACCCTGAAGAGCAGAGACCCAAAAGCTCAGCCAATGTAAAGATAATCTCTGCCAAAAAAATGAGACATCCTTTGACAACAAAAACACAAAAAGCATCCTGGAGTAGAAGAGCAGGAGTGTATCCAGGAGCTCAAGTGCTATGGCATTCTCACCCTGCTCACTTCTCACATGTCTGAATTTGGAACAGTGTACTCAGATGTGGACTCTTTTAGAAGGAAGACATCCAGCGTGTAGAGCATGTTCTGCTGTGCTCTCATAAGAGGAAGAGTTTTCCGCCCTGGAAGCTACAGCCTCCACCTTCCTTGCTCCTACTGAGATGATCAGAAACAATTCAGAATAGCAAATCGTAGTCCCTGAACAACTTCAGATTTCTTTGTATTGTGATCATTGGCCTAGTGGAGGGTTACTCAACACCACTGCCCACGTCAATGAAAAACAGGACAAAAAGCACTGGTTGGTTCAAGTAAACACTCCTGAGCTGTCTTACCAGCTGTTCAAAACAACACTCAGAACCACTTCCAAGATTAACCGCAGAGAAACACCTCACTCCCCAGATATCATGGCACAACTTTTGCAGGGGCATATATAACACAGAGACAATGATTAAGATGCAGTCATATTTAATGAAACAAGAACATGGTGGTGGTTCGTGCAAGATTCACCACGAACAGATGACAGCCAGCAATGCCTGAAGCTGGTAGATAGACTGCCATCTGCCCAGCTGCCCTTTCCACAGAGGGAGAAGGACAGGCAGGTCCTGCCTACATGGGCTTGGTGAGAATGACTGTCCAGGAAAGCAGAAGTAGCAGTAATGGCAAAGGAAGGAAAAAATGAGATGGAGGAGGGGAAATGCAGACATGGATCAAAGATGTTGGTGTGATTGAGCTGGTTCCAGTGCTCTGTCTCAAGTCCCACAAAGACTTTGGGAACACCGAAGATCTTCCTCCAGGGACAGCAGCATTAATAGTAGCAGGGGACATACCTCCTGTTACTGAAGCGGCTGCCTAAGCCAGAGAGGCCAAAGCCTCCAGAGGAGATGGGCACACCCTCAGAGCTGAGGATGCTGCCAACGGCAGCGGAGGTGGAGGATCCCACGGCGGTGTTCTGCGGGAAGGAGCTGAGGATGGGTCCGGGCAGGGTCACCACCACGGGAGAGGGCTGGATGTAGACGTGGGAGTCCTGGCACTGCCTGACGCAGGGCTCGTTGCAGCTGTTGGCCAGCGGGGTGGGGCCGCAGGGCTGGCAGGGCAGGCGGGGCAGGCACTGGTCGAGGCAGGACATGTCTGCTGACTAGAGGGGCTCCTGTTGGGACAGAGGATCAGGAGGACACAAAACAGAGTGAGCAGCAGCCTGCCATTCCAGCAGGAACAAGCCAAGGCACGATGCTGGCTGAGGATACGGAGGCTATGTGAGGAAGCCCACGGTCTTCTCCTTCCTCACTGAATAGAAACAGACCGGAATAGCCAGGCACAAACAGGTCTGTACCTACACTGCTGCTCAGGAGACACCTCTGGCAAGACCCAACATCTCTCCGTGACGCATGTGCTGCCTTTTTCCCCTAACAGAACTGCCTGCTCTCCCAAAGCACAACATGACATGGAGGCACTTGTATGTGCAAAGAAATCCCAAAAGAAGAAGAGGTTGTGAAAGGGCTGTGGACTCACCTTGTTCCTAGGCAGATGGAGGCAAGTGGTGTGGATGACTGAGTGAGGACTTGGACCCGCATTTATACCACTCCTGCACTGCCCCAGGCTCACAATCACTGTGCACAGACTGTAATTATCCACAAGACTCACCTCTAATGCAAATTTTCACTCCTAATGGCACAGGTTGAGTTTGTGGTTTCTGTCAAGCCTGACAAATCATTTCCTTCTTTGTGACCTTCACTAATGGCTGTGGAAACACTTTTCACGTTCCACGATGAGAAGTACAAAGAGTTTCCCTGAAGAAACACATCACTGTGGCTTAAAGACACATCCCAGTGCTGGAGGGATTTTGGGCTGCAGGCACAGCACATGTATCTGATAAAATGACATGACCTTATTTGTAACAATCCTATCAGCAAGGAAGGCTTATCCTCCTGTCAGTGCAGCCATGTCCAGGACATTCAGAGCCTTCCTTCTCTGGAAACTCATTTTTCATCCTTGCTCATTACTCTGAAAATGTAGGTGGCAGTCCTGCTGCTTTCAAATGCCTTGGAACACAAAGGCAATTGTTCTGGGAACATGCTTGAATGTTTGCTTGACTGATGATTCCTCTCTCATAACAGTGCCTGGGGTCATCAACCAACCCATGCCATCAGCTATTTGATGCGAGTACAACATTGCCTTTCTGTGCCCTGTTATTACCCAAAAAGCCCCATGGAATCTGGTCTCTACGGTAGATAGCTGTGCTGGTTTTGTGGACAGAGCCTACATTCCCCTCTTCTCAGGGAAGGATTTTCCATGTTTGAGTAGGATTCTTCCCAGTGTGGTCTTCAGGCCTGCAAACAACACGCCTGCAGGGGAGGCGCCTCATGACAACAGGGTGGCTCATAGCCAATCCAAAATCAGATTCAAAATTGACATCTCTCAGGAGAGACCCTTGAGGATGCCTGGCTTCTATAGATATATTCCTGCACTATCAGAACATGTCCCAGCTGCCTCCATGTTTGCAGGGCAGGAAAGTGTTTTCCTCATGCACCAAGGATACTTTGCCTGCTTCTTGGTATAAAGGGAGAACTTACGTCACTACGTCCTTCTTGATCACCTCCAGTCCAAGAACATCCCCAGCTACCCAACAGGGTCAGGACCCAGCAGTCCTTGCTCATTAGAGGAGAGGACACATACCACTGCAACAGCGCTTACTTTTCACAAGGCTGAGGAAGGCACATTCAGACCATTCTTCAACAGCTTCACTATGATCATCTTAATGGGGGCAGCGTCAAAAGCCTAACTGAACTCCAGCGAGAATATATCCCGTTCTCTTCCCTGCCCACAACGCTTTGTATTTTACTGTAGACACTTCTCATCTTGGTCAGACCGTGATTTCTCCACAGTAAATCCATGCTGATTACTTCATCTGATATATTCACCCTTCATGTGACAGGAAACAATTCTCACAATGCTCTGCTACAGCAGCTCCATAGGACTTAGACGTACAGTCCTGTAGCTCCCTCGCTCCTCCTTGATCATCATAAACAGGACTGTCATGCACTTTTACCCAATACTTTGTGGCATTTTTCCTAGTCACCAACCTACGTCTATCAAGGCTGAGCTCTCCCTACGCACTCATGGGCGCATCTCATCAGGGGACAGATCACCCTAACGTGTTACAAATATCCAGTTTGTTCAAGATCTCCTTGTCCAAAAGGTACATCTTGATAGCACCAGTTTTTCATCATGGCCTCTGAGCAATGGCGTTGTAAAGACAACTCACGCTGCTAAGAAAGAAACAAAGAACACAATCAGTGCCTCAATATTTTCAGTGCCCAATTAAGCAGTTCTCCCATTTCTATGAGGAGAACACTCACACGTTATTTATTTTCCTTTAACATTTAAGATCCTTGCAGAAGCCTTTTTTTTTCTCCATCATGAATTTTGCGAGACTCAATTGTATCACGCCTTTAGCTTCCTTCACGTCACTTCTGGTTGGGCAGACACAATGGCTGTATTCCTCTCAGATTACACATTTTTGCTACCACCCTGCAGAGGCTTCATAATACTGAGGCAGTGTTAGGCCAACAGTGTTTTCTTCCACAATACAGGCCTCCTGTCCCGTTCATCTGACGGCCTCTTTCTCAGGATACCTCACTCATGCACTTCAAGGAGGTGATCCTTGAGTATTAACCAGCTTCCTTGGGCCCCACTTCCCTCCAGGATCTTATCTCAGAATATTCGACAAAGCAAATTCCTGGAAAGGCCAAAGTCTGCTCTCCAGAAGTCAAAGGTTCTGAGCTTGCTGTGTTCTCTTTGCTGCCTTTAGGACACTGAACACCAGCGTTTCACAAACGCTGAAGCCAGCGTTGCATTTCAGATTCACATTCAACATAAGCCCACACGACTCAGCAGGATGGTATACTGAAAAACACCACTTCTCAGAGCTCCTCTATCATTTGCAGAAGGAAGCTAATGTCAGATCAGACAACAAAACTCCTGGTTGCTAATGGCCTGGCAAGTAGTCGGTCCAGCAGATACCACGGTGGCTGGACATTTGGAACTTGCTGCACCATGGCCAGTGAGTGGGGGATTAGGAAGAAGGGACGAGAGTCGGAACCATGGAAGCATGTGTGAAAGGAAATCACAGCTGTATGGTTTCACATTTTTGTGCTGTGAGGAAATGCATCGCTTCTAACAAAATGAGTTGCCAGCCATTCCTTGGATCTCTCACACACGCACCTGAAAGAAGTTACCCTGGCAAAATAGTCATGACAGGAATGAGGAAACGAAATGGCAGAGTTGACGGAATTTGTGCCATTAGGAAGGACTATTTGCATTTGAGGCATGACTCTTGGAAAATTACGGCTTGCTTAGAGTGACTGCTGGCCTGAGGAAGCACACAAGCAGTATAAAAGCGGGCCCATCTCCTCTCTCTCTCATCCATTCCTCTCTCCACCGCCTCCCTGGGAACAAGGTGAGTCCACAGCCCTTTCTCCAGCTCCTCTTCATCCGCAGTTTCTCTGATGTGTCTTGTCAGAGAAGTCTCCTGAGCCACAGGCAAGGGAGGATACTGAATGTGCCGGTCTGCCCTTTTCAGGGTCTGTGGCTAGATAAGGAAGGAGAAGATCATGGTCTTCCTTATACAGCTTCCAGATCCGCAGCCAACACTGTGCTCTGGATCTCCCCTAATAGGATCGCAGGCTGCTAATCACTCTCCCCTTCCTTTACATCACCCCCTGTCCCAACAGGAGCCTCTCCAGACACCAGACATGTCCTGCCTCGACCAGTGCCTTCCCCGCCTGCCCTGCCAGCCCTGCGGCCCCACCCCGCTGGCCAGCAGCTGCAACGAGCCCTGCGTCAGGCAGTGCCAGGACTCCAACGTCTACATCCAGCCCTCTCCCGTGGTGGTGACCCTGCCCGGACCCATCCTCAGCTCCTTCCCGCAGAACACCGCCGTGGGATCCTCCACCTCCGCTGCCGTTGGCAGCATCCTCAGCTCTGAGGGTGTGCCCATCTCCTCTGGAGGTTTTGGCCTCTCTGGCTTAGGCAGCCGCTTCAGTAGCAGGAGGTACTTCCCCTGCTAAAGCTATTGGCAGTGCCCTTGGACAAAGACCTCCCTGGACGCAGAAGTTGGTAGCAGTCCTGCAACAGAGCACTGCAATCTTGTTTTTAGAGGGTACAAGCAATGCCAACACCACTTGCAAAGGAACCGGTCCAGCATGAACTCTCAGAAAGCTTTGTCCATGTTTGCCTTTCCCCTCTTCTGCTCACTCCTTTTCCTCCTGATGCATTCTTTGTCACCCGTGCCCAAGTGGTCTGTTAACCCCAGGAATCCAAGCCAGGGAAAACATGATGGCCCATCTCTCTCTGTGGAAAAAGCAGATGGACAGCTGGTGGGACATCAACCATGGCCATAGTGCCGACTCAATCCCTGGTTATTCCTGCATGTTGACCACCCCTTGGAACAATTCTCTTCCTCTCTTTTGACTCAATAAATTTGTGGTGCAGATGAATGGTCTTGAAGTGTTCTTTTGTGTTGGCTTTTCCAAAGGAAGATGGCTATCTCAATGTGGTGCTGCACATGACTCTTATTCAAGCAACCTGGAATGTCATGATAGCAAAAAAAATAAAATAAAATAATATAAAATAAAATAAAATAAAATAAAATAAAATAAAATAAAATAAAGTAAAATAAATAAATAAATAAATGAGTAAAAAAAAAAAAAAAAAAAAAAAAGTAATCAGCAACCACGCTGTTACGTTTTCATCACAAAGGAATCTCATGACTGAGGACTGAAAGAGCTGCACTGCTCAATCAGCCATCACAATAGAAGTAAAACTGGTGTAAGAAGACCCAAAAGTCATATAAACAAATCGGAAAGTACACCATATGAACAGCAACTGTAGGATCTTTCAAATCTTGCTATAGGAAGAGGACCTCTCTATCATCCCAAGTGCTTGCATCTCACATGTTGATAAACTGTTGCCAACCTTGAAGAAAACGAGCGTTCCCCCATGCCTATAAAGAACAGTATGCCATGGAATGAGACAGTGCTTTTCTGTGCAAGAGACAGATGTCAAAGACCCAAAATAAGAAACCCGTGACAACAGAGAACCACAGGTGTGCAGCACATGGCTTCATCTGTGTGGCTAAAGGGAGTACATGTGGCAGTGGGCTGAATAATCTGCATCAGCCCTAGAAGTCTGAGCAAAGGAACTGCACAAAAAATTAGTAACCAGAAGGTTCCAGTTTCTATTGGGTGGCTCCATAGAGTGAGTAGAAGGGCTATTCTTATGTTGTTCCTAATGAAAGGATTTCTTATTTCCATTTACATGTTTATGCGATGGATACTCTAATCGGGATCATTTGACAGGTGAGTTCTTTTCATTTGTCCTAGGCCTATTGTAATCTCAATATCACAGAGGGTGAGGAGTGACCAGGACTCTGGAGGGATCTTTTTTGTGTGCTGGGGACACTGCACTAGTTTATAGGGTCATTCAGGAGCTCTCCACAGAAGTGCAGCGTCCATCAGCAAAGGCAGCAGAGGCACTTGCAGACAAGAAAGGGGAGCTGCTGAATAGCCACAGGAAACAGCTGGCCACCATCACATAGGTTCTGCCAAGGCCCACTTGGAAGCTGGCTTGATACCGCACAGACCTCACGGCACGTACAGCTTGTCTACCCTGAAGAGCAGAGACCCAAAAGCTCAGCCAATGTAAAGATAATCTCTGCCAAAAAAATGAGACATCCTTTGACAACAAAAACACAAAAAGCATCCTGGAGTAGAAGAGCAGGAGTGTATCCAGGAGCTCAAGTGCTATGGCATTCTCACCCTGCTCACTTCTCACATGTCTGAATTTGGAACAGTGTACTCAGATGTGGACTCTTTTAGAAGGAAGACATCCAGCGTGTAGAGCATGTTCTGCTGTGCTCTCATAAGAGGAAGAGTTTTCCGCCCTGGAAGCTACAGCCTCCACCTTCCTTGCTCCTACTGAGATGATCAGAAACAATTCAGAATAGCAAATCGTAGTCCCTGAACAACTTCAGATTTCTTTGTATTGTGATCATTGGCCTAGTGGAGGGTTACTCAACACCACACCACTGCCCACGTCAATGAAAAACAGGACAAAAAGCACTGGTTGGTTCAAGTAAACACTCCTGAGCTGTCTTACCAGCTGTTCAAAACAACACTCAGAACCACTTCCAAGATTAACCGCAGAGAAACACCTCACTCCCCAGATATCATGGCACAACTTTTGCAGGGGCATATATAACACAGAGACAATGATTAAGATGCAGTCATATTTAATGAAACAAGAACATGGTGGTGGTTCGTGCAAGATTCACCACGAACAGATGACAGCCAGCAATGCCTGAAGCTGGTAGATAGACTGCCATCTGCCCAGCTGCCCTTTCCACAGAGGGAGAAGGACAGGCAGGTCCTGCCTACATGGGCTTGGTGAGAATGACTGTCCAGGAAAGCAGAAGTAGCAGTAATGGCAAAGGAAGGAAAAAATGAGATGGAGGAGGGGAAATGCAGACATGGATCAAAGATGTTGGTGTGATTGAGCTGGTTCCAGTGCTCTGTCTCAAGTCCCACAAAGACTTTGGGAACACCGAAGATCTTCCTCCAGGGACAGCAGCATTAATAGTAGCAGGGGACATACCTCCTGCTACTGAAGCGGCTGCCTAAGCCAGAGAGGCCAAAGCCTCCAGAGGAGATGGGCACACCCTCAGAGCTGAGGATGCTGCCAACGGCAGCGGAGGTGGAGGATCCCACGGCGGTGTTCTGCGGGAAGGAGCTGAGGATGGGTCCGGGCAGGGTCACCACCACGGGAGAGGGCTGGATGTAGACGTGGGAGTCCTGGCACTGCCTGACGCAGGGCTCGTTGCAGCTGTTGGCCAGCGGGGTGGGGCCGCAGGGCTGGCAGGGCAGGCGGGGCAGGCACTGGTCGAGGCAGGACATGTCTGCTGACTAGAGGGGCTCCTGTTGGGACAGAGGATCAGGAGGACACAAAACAGAGTGAGCAGCAGCCTGCCATTCCAGCAGGAGCAAGCCAAGGCACGATGCTGGCTGAGGATACGGAGGCTATGTGAGGAAGCCCACGGTCTTCTCCTTCCTCACTGAATAGAAACAGACCGGAATAGCCAGGCACAAACAGGTCTGTACCTACACTGCTGCTCAGGAGACACCTCTGGCAAGACCCAACATCTCTCCGTGACGCATGTGCTGCCTTTTTCCCCTAACAGAACTGCCTGCTCTCCCAAAGCACAACATGACATGGAGGCACTTGTATGTGCAAAGAAATCCCAAAAGAAGAAGAGGTTGTGAAAGGGCTGTGGACTCACCTTGTTCCTAGGCAGATGGAGGCAAGTGGTGTGGATGACTGAGTGAGGACTTGGACCCGCATTTATACCACTCCTGCACTGCCCCAGGCTCACAATCACTGTGCGCAGACTGTAATTATCCACAAGACTCACCTCTAATGCAAATTTTCACTCCTAATGGCACAGGTTGAGTTTGTGGTTTCTGTCAAGCCTGACAAATCATTTCCTT
Organism: Excalfactoria chinensis; assembly: GCF_039878825.1. Taxonomy (NCBI): domain Eukaryota; kingdom Metazoa; phylum Chordata; class Aves; order Galliformes; family Phasianidae; genus Excalfactoria; species Excalfactoria chinensis. The sequence goes on along the minus strand of NC_092848.1, from coordinate 3,820,858 downwards.
CTTTGTGACCTTCACTAATTGGCTGTGGAAACACTTTTCACGTTCCACGATGAGAAGTACAAAGAGTTTCCCTGAAGAAACACATCACTGTGGCTTAAAGACACATCCCAGTGCTGGAGGGATTTTGGGCTGCAGGCACAGCACATGTATCTGATAAAATGACATGACCTTATTTGTAACAATCCTATCAGCAAGGAAGGCTTATCCTCCTGTCAGTGCAGCCATGTCCAGGACATTCAGAGCCTTCCTTCTCTGGAAACTCATTTTTCATCCTTGCTCATTACTCTGAAAATGTAGGTGGCAGTCCTGCTGCTTTCAAATGCCTTGGAACACAAAGGCAATTGTTCTGGGAACATGCTTGAATGTTTGCTTGACTGATGATTCCTCTCTCATAACAGTGCCTGGGGTCATCAACCAACCCATGCCATCAGCTATTTGATGCGAGTACAACATTGCCTTTCTGTGCCCTGTTATTACCCAAAAAGCCCCATGGAATCTGGTCTCTACGGTAGATAGCTGTGCTGGTTTTGTGGACAGAGCCTACATTCCCCTCTTCTCAGGGAAGGATTTTCCATGTTTGAGTAGGATTCTTCCCAGTGTGGTCTTCAGGCCTGCAAACAACACGCCTGCAGGGGAGGCGCCTCATGACAACAGGGTGGCTCATAGCCAATCCAAAATCAGATTCAAAATTGACATCTCTCAGGAGAGACCCTTGAGGATGCCTGGCTTCTATAGATATATTCCTGCACTATCAGAACATGTCCCAGCTGCCTCCATGTTTGCAGGGCAGGAAAGTGTTTTCCTCATGCACCAAGGATACTTTGCCTGCTTCTTGGTATAAAGGGAGAACTTACGTCACTACGTCCTTCTTGATCACCTCCAGTCCAAGAACATCCCCAGCTACCCAACAGGGTCAGGACCCAGCAGTCCTTGCTCATTAGAGGAGAGGACACATACCACTGCAACAGCGCTTACTTTTCACAAGGCTGAGGAAGGCACATTCAGACCATTCTTCAACAGCTTCACTATGATCATCTTAATGGGGGCAGCGTCAAAAGCCTAACTGAACTCCAGCGAGAATATATCCCGTTCTCTTCCCTGCCCACAACGCTTTGTATTTTACTGTAGACACTTCTCATCTTGGTCAGACCGTGATTTCTCCACAGTAAATCCATGCTGATTACTTCATCTGATATATTCACCCTTCATGTGACAGGAAACAATTCTCACAATGCTCTGCTACAGCAGCTCCATAGGACTTAGACGTACAGTCCTGTAGCTCCCTCGCTCCTCCTTGATCATCATAAACAGGACTGTCATGCACTTTTACCCAATACTTTGTGGCATTTTTCCTAGTCACCAACCTACGTCTATCAAGGCTGAGCTCTCCCTACGCACTCATGGGCGCATCTCATCAGGGGACAGATCACCCTAACGTGTTACAAATATCCAGTTTGTTCAAGATCTCCTTGTCCAAAAGGTACATCTTGATAGCACCAGTTTTTCATCATGGCCTCTGAGCAATGGCGTTGTAAAGACAACTCACGCTGCTAAGAAAGAAACAAAGAACACAATCAGTGCCTCAATATTTTCAGTGCCCAATTAAGCAGTTCTCCCATTTCTATGAGGAGAACACTCACACGTTATTTATTTTCCTTTAACATTTAAGATCCTTGCAGAAGCCTTTTTTTTTCTCCATCATGAATTTTGCGAGACTCAATTGTATCACGCCTTTAGCTTCCTTCACGTCACTTCTGGTTGGGCAGACACAATGGCTGTATTCCTCTCAGATTACACATTTTTGCTACCACCCTGCAGAGGCTTCATAATACTGAGGCAGTGTTAGGCCAACAGTGTTTTCTTCCACAATACAGGCCTCCTGTCCCGTTCATCTGACGGCCTCTTTCTCAGGATACCTCACTCATGCACTTCAAGGAGGTGATCCTTGAGTATTAACCAGCTTCCTTGGGCCCCACTTCCCTCCAGGATCTTATCTCAGAATATTCGACAAAGCAAATTCCTGGAAAGGCCAAAGTCTGCTCTCCAGAAGTCAAAGGTTCTGAGCTTGCTGTGTTCTCTTTGCTGCCTTTAGGACACTGAACACCAGCGTTTCACAAACGCTGAAGCCAGCGTTGCATTTCAGATTCACATTCAACATAAGCCCACACGACTCAGCAGGATGGTATACTGAAAAACACCACTTCTCAGAGCTCCTCTATCATTTGCAGAAGGAAGCTAATGTCAGATCAGACAACAAAACTCCTGGTTGCTAATGGCCTGGCAAGTAGTCGGTCCAGCAGATACCACGGTGGCTGGACATTTGGAACTTGCTGCACCATGGCCAGTGAGTGGGGGATTAGGAAGAAGGGACGAGAGTCGGAACCATGGAAGCATGTGTGAAAGGAAATCACAGCTGTATGGTTTCACATTTTTGTGCTGTGAGGAAATGCATCGCTTCTAACAAAATGAGTTGCCAGCCATTCCTTGGATCTCTCACACACGCACCTGAAAGAAGTTACCCTGGCAAAATAGTCATGACAGGAATGAGGAAACGAAATGGCAGAGTTGACGGAATTTGTGCCATTAGGAAGGACTATTTGCATTTGAGGCATGACTCTTGGAAAATTACGGCTTGCTTAGAGTGACTGCTGGCCTGAGGAAGCACACAAGCAGTATAAAAGCGGGCCCATCTCCTCTCTCTCTCATCCATTCCTCTCTCCACCGCCTCCCTGGGAACAAGGTGAGTCCACAGCCCTTTCTCCAGCTCCTCTTCATCCGCAGTTTCTCTGATGTGTCTTGTCAGAGAAGTCTCCTGAGCCACAGGCAAGGGAGGATACTGAATGTGCCGGTCTGCCCTTTTCAGGGTCTGTGGCTAGATAAGGAAGGAGAAGATCATGGTCTTCCTTATACAGCTTCCAGATCCGCAGCCAACACTGTGCTCTGGATCTCCCCTAATAGGATCGCAGGCTGCTAATCACTCTCCCCTTCCTTTACATCACCCCCTGTCCCAACAGGAGCCTCTCCAGACACCAGACATGTCCTGCCTCGACCAGTGCCTTCCCCGCCTGCCCTGCCAGCCCTGCGGCCCCACCCCGCTGGCCAGCAGCTGCAACGAGCCCTGCGTCAGGCAGTGCCAGGACTCCAACGTCTACATCCAGCCCTCTCCCGTGGTGGTGACCCTGCCCGGACCCATCCTCAGCTCCTTCCCGCAGAACACCGCCGTGGGATCCTCCACCTCCGCTGCCGTTGGCAGCATCCTCAGCTCTGAGGGTGTGCCCATCTCCTCTGGAGGTTTTGGCCTCTCTGGCTTAGGCAGCCGCTTCAGTAGCAGGAGGTACTTCCCCTGCTAAAGCTATTGGCAGTGCCCTTGGACAAAGACCTCCCTGGACGCAGAAGTTGGTAGCAGTCCTGCAACAGAGCACTGCAATCTTGTTTTTAGAGGGTACAAGCAATGCCAACACCACTTGCAAAGGAACCGGTCCAGCATGAACTCTCAGAAAGCTTTGTCCATGTTTGCCTTTCCCCTCTTCTGCTCACTCCTTTTCCTCCTGATGCATTCTTTGTCACCCGTGCCCAAGTGGTCTGTTAACCCCAGGAATCCAAGCCAGGGAAAACATGATGGCCCATCTCTCTCTGTGGAAAAAGCAGATGGACAGCTGGTGGGACATCAACCATGGCCATAGTGCCGACTCAATCCCTGGTTATTCCTGCATGTTGACCACCCCTTGGAACAATTCTCTTCCTCTCTTTTGACTCAATAAATTTGTGGTGCAGATGAATGGTCTTGAAGTGTTCTTTTGTGTTGGCTTTTCCAAAGGAAGATGGCTATCTCAATGTGGTGCTGCACATGACTCTTATTCAAGCAACCTGGAATGTCATGATAGCAAAAAAAATAAAATAAAATAATATAAAATAAAATAAAATAAAATAAAATAAAATAAAATAAAATAAAGTAAAATAAATAAATAAATAAATGAGTAAAAAAAAAAAAAAAAAAAAAAAAGTAATCAGCAACCACGCTGTTACGTTTTCATCACAAAGGAATCTCATGACTGAGGACTGAAAGAGCTGCACTGCTCAATCAGCCATCACAATAGAAGTAAAACTGGTGTAAGAAGACCCAAAAGTCATATAAACAAATCGGAAAGTACACCATATGAACAGCAACTGTAGGATCTTTCAAATCTTGCTATAGGAAGAGGACCTCTCTATCATCCCAAGTGCTTGCATCTCACATGTTGATAAACTGTTGCCAACCTTGAAGAAAACGAGCGTTCCCCCATGCCTATAAAGAACAGTATGCCATGGAATGAGACAGTGCTTTTCTGTGCAAGAGACAGATGTCAAAGACCCAAAATAAGAAACCCGTGACAACAGAGAACCACAGGTGTGCAGCACATGGCTTCATCTGTGTGGCTAAAGGGAGTACATGTGGCAGTGGGCTGAATAATCTGCATCAGCCCTAGAAGTCTGAGCAAAGGAACTGCACAAAAAATTAGTAACCAGAAGGTTCCAGTTTCTATTGGGTGGCTCCATAGAGTGAGTAGAAGGGCTATTCTTATGTTGTTCCTAATGAAAGGATTTCTTATTTCCATTTACATGTTTATGCGATGGATACTCTAATCGGGATCATTTGACAGGTGAGTTCTTTTCATTTGTCCTAGGCCTATTGTAATCTCAATATCACAGAGGGTGAGGAGTGACCAGGACTCTGGAGGGATCTTTTTTGTGTGCTGGGGACACTGCACTAGTTTATAGGGTCATTCAGGAGCTCTCCACAGAAGTGCAGCGTCCATCAGCAAAGGCAGCAGAGGCACTTGCAGACAAGAAAGGGGAGCTGCTGAATAGCCACAGGAAACAGCTGGCCACCATCACATAGGTTCTGCCAAGGCCCACTTGGAAGCTGGCTTGATACCGCACAGACCTCACGGCACGTACAGCTTGTCTACCCTGAAGAGCAGAGACCCAAAAGCTCAGCCAATGTAAAGATAATCTCTGCCAAAAAAATGAGACATCCTTTGACAACAAAAACACAAAAAGCATCCTGGAGTAGAAGAGCAGGAGTGTATCCAGGAGCTCAAGTGCTATGGCATTCTCACCCTGCTCACTTCTCACATGTCTGAATTTGGAACAGTGTACTCAGATGTGGACTCTTTTAGAAGGAAGACATCCAGCGTGTAGAGCATGTTCTGCTGTGCTCTCATAAGAGGAAGAGTTT